>NC_089203.1:16432614-16675114 GCF_963930695.1 Labrus bergylta | reverse complement strand
ACATTATCTCAATGACCAAGAACAATAAGCAGGGTTATATTCATACTTCTTCATTAAAACTCCATATTTGTATTCTTTCTGCGTTCTTTTGTTATGTAATTGTGCTTTTGTCCGTCAAACGTAGTTTTAGAAAAGTCCTATGTTAACACAAACAACACTACTGTAGTACATTAGTAATGCATAATTAAGTTTCTCCTCTCCTTTCTGCTCATCATACCACAGACTACAAGATGTCTCCTTCAACCAGCGGGGTACCCTCTCGCCCATGGACTCCTCGCTGCACACCTCCTCCCCAGCAGCAGCAGCCATCCATCCCTCCACACCCTCACCCACACCCACCACCCGACTACCACCACAATATGTACATCCCAGGGACCCCATCAGGCTTTTGCACCCTCAGGCCTGCAGCGCAGCGAAGTGAGCTAGATGTCCACAACTCCTTCTCCACTTTTGGCAAGAAGCGACGCCTTCAGATGTCCCCCCAGGGGGAGGCTGCGATAATAAATAATGACTTGTATAATGACTGATGAACCAATGACTGTCTGAAGGGATGATTAATATGACGAATAACCTCATCTCAACATAGAGGAAGCAACCATTTGGTAGATGAATTAATGGATATTTGAATTAGGTGGATTGAAAAACAGGATGTACAATTTATAGAGATATAATGAACGAACAGTTCATTTTGGCTAAAATGCTGATGGGAAATGAAGTCTTATGGCCAATTAAGTGACTTGCCACTAAATCATGGCCAATGTATGTGTCTGCTTATTATTATTGTTGTTGTTGTCGTTATCATCATTATTCATATAATAATTTAGACAATCAAACTGCAGAAGCGATTTCATCCATTGTGTTTTGAAAAAAGCATTGTTGGAAAATAATTTTTGCACATCCTTATGAATTTATATTTTTTGGTTAAACAAAAAGAAAAAGTGTTTTTCTTTTTGGATGTTTGTTTGCTGACAGAGCTTGAGTGAATTTGACAAATAGTATGAAAATGTACTATTATGCAAGCTGCAACATGATGCAGATAACTGTATAGGCCGGGAAATTTTCCCACACATGTACTGTATACATTTATGAGAATAAAATATTTTTTTCAAATGATTTTTTTTTATGTCTCTGAAACATGCATGTTTAGCCTGAGGAAATTCATAAAACTGAAGGCCTACACACGCACTCACTCGATCGACATGCACAGGCGCAGATGTGAGTTTCCTGGATCTGTGTTTTACAAGCTGGAGTCAATTATTTTGGGGTGAAAAAGTTATCAGCCACTCTTACAAGGGTGGGAATCTTTTCGCCTTGGTAAGCTGTTTTCCACGGTGAGGAATAAACAGTAAAATGCTAACATATGCTAATTGGAGTGCTTGCATTTCCATTTGCCCGCAGAGAATAGTGGGGTTCATTAACTGAACAAACAGAACCTCCTCTCTCGAAATATCACTTTAATTAAGACCACGAGCACGAATACAAGCGTCAGGGGAAAGAGGGGACTCAGCTCCAAATGCCACCCCTGGATGTGAGCTTGGGGGCCTGTGACTTCTCTCTCTGTGCCCTTTTACATCTTACTTCTCAGAGAATTAGTTCCTGCCATCAACAGATGAGAACTGGCCACAGGCCAGAAATGAACAGGGTAATTAGGTCGTCGTAAGACTCAGATTGAAAATAATTCTGTTAATAAGGAAACGGTGTCCGTAGAGAGCATGGAGGGGAGCAGGATAACCTTCTCTGAGGTAAGGTGATGCATAGGGACGACTGTTGGGGGAACAGCGGGATTTAGGTCAGCTTGGCTTTCTTTAGGATGAGTGAGGAACTGAGCTCTGTTCTTAAAATAGCGATGGAAGATTGGTCTCTTCTAAAAGAACAGCTTTAAAGTTAATAAAGAAGTTGTTCCTGGATAATTAAACAAGACAATTTCAGAGTGATGAATTTCATGCCAACAGCTGGAGACTATACAAAATAGGCAATCTATTTTTGAAAATTGTAATGTCAATGTTGTAATTGGTCAAATCATGGTATGAAAAACCATACAAATATCATGTCTGTTTTTTTAGCAACAGCAACAAAACCCTTCATACATAGCAACGAATGTCACTTGGCGTCCTCCTACCATAACAGTCATTTGCACGAGGAGCTGTCCACTCCAATAGTGCTGAAATTGTTTGTATCGGTGGGGCTTTTTCTGGTAAGCTGCAGTTTCTTCAGACATCCGCCAGAGGGGGCATATGATACAACACATTGAAAACTGGGGCAGTTTGCTGGATTTAATGCTTTCGAGGCACCCCTTTCCTCTTTCCTCTCCATTTAAAGCACAAACGTTAAAATCCACTTTAATACCCTATAGGTAGATGCATGACTTTTGTTCCATTATAGTGGTAAGTGCAGTATAAGTACAAGTGGTGACACAAAGGCTGATGCAAAATGTTTTTTTTTTCTTGAATGCAAATGGTGAAAAAATAATCAGAACTATTTGTTCTAAGTGAAAGCGGCACTACAACAATATAGAGCAGCTTTTTACAACATATATTTAATTGAGGAAAGTAAAATTAATCAAGCCTGCAAAATGTACATATCGTTTCAAAAATACAACTACTTAGTAAAAAAACACTCACGTGACTGCTCAATGCATAACAAATCGTGCTCTCTAGATAACTGATCTTTTGTATAATATTTATATATTCTTAAAGTTGTCATATCTATTATCTTATCTGTTGAATATAGCAATACCTGATTCTGAGATGTAGTGGAGTCGAATTATAAAGAAACATTACATTGAAATACTTTAGTGCACAAGTAGAAGTTAATTTGCACGACTGCTGGTCGGAACAGAGTAGGGTTTTCTGGCAGAACTTCACCAACTACCAAGGTTCATGGAAAGTGAAAGGCTTGAAGAGGTCAAAAAGCTCCAGTAACACTTGTAGTGTGAAGATAAACTTTACTAACTTTATTAGACCGACGAGTTTCGGCTTGACCCGGATGAAGGCCACAAACCGAAACGCACAAAATAACTTTTGCACGTGGCTTATTGGCGAATAAACCAAAGGCGACATATTTGTGACCCATTAAAATCTCATCACGTTAAATAATAGGTAAATGCTGAAAAGTTTAACCACATTGAACCACCATATTTAGATTTTTATTTTAAATGAAATATTGACTGAAATTGTAACCATGATTCATAATATTGTCTAAATAAGTTCACCTTTGAGGACGAGCATTAGGAGACTCTAACAGTGTGTAGGTAACGGATTTCACCAGCAGAGGGCATCATTGAGTAAGGATCCTTGCTTACTAGTCTGAGTGTGAAAGAGTATTTGTTTGACTGATATCGTTCATCTATAGGTCCTTTGGTAAATTTATATTAATATTCAGATCCATAACCGTACAAAAAAAGAGGCTCTCAGGGTTTCATTGTACTATGTTACAGTTTAATAAATTATTTTAGATAAGCCACTATCACAAAACCTGCTGATTTATTGCCACATATTGAAAAAGGAAGGTTATTCTGGAAATGTGGTCACAGGTTTGGTTAATGGTTTAGCTCTATGTATGAGCATCTTAAGTACTGCGAACTTTGTAAATGTTTTGAAATGTATGCCAAAGTAATTGTAGATTTATGTGATCTTTGAAGCTGCTCTCTGTTTACAACATTATTCCCCTGGATTTCTTTTTGTTTCGGGACATTCAAGACTTCAAAGTTTTGCCCTGATTGAAAAGATTTGTGGGCCAGTAGGAGGTTTGTATGTGTATGTTGCCAATCCATGGAATTTGTCTAAAATCAGGTGAAGGAGTCAATAAGACTGCTGCCATTTACATATTTAACATTAATAATCGGAAGATCTTGGCTCCTATAGTTCGAGTAACAGTATCTTGCAATGAGTTGTACAACACTGATATCTGCATCGTGGTTTAAGTAATTCTATATCTGTTTCACAATATTTGTAATGTTAATAATTTAATCAAGAAAAAACCCAAAACATCTTTGCAAGATAATTAAAGGAAAGTGAAAGTTTAATACATTTTTATTCTCATTTTTTATTTTAACCATGAAGATAATAATAAATCATTCATCAACAAAACATTTTTTCTGTTGATCCCTGAGAACAACCTCATGGGATTTTAAGGTCATGTTTAGGTCTCAGATATAGTATTGCCATTTTGTGAAAAATATTTTGTATTCAATTTTTTATTTCAAATCTGAATCTTATGCTAGGATGTATTGGTATAGATAATTGCTATTTGTAAACAAAAGTGAGGAGAGGTTCTTACAGGTTTCTAAGGAAGTTAGTAATCCTTCTTGATGCAGCCACATCGGACCTCTTCGTGGAGGGCAGATGTTGGACCGCCAGATCTTTATCACAAAAGCAGAAATAACTTTCTTTGAATCATTCAATTAATATATATATATATATATATATATATATATATATATATATATATACTGTATATATATATATATATATATGAATGTATATATGTATGTTAGTGTGTATGTATGTATTTTTTGAAGTTTATTTTTGATCTATGAAATAGTTGGCCGTTTTCAGTTGGCTGAAGAAAGCTACATTTTTTGCCACCAAGCAGAAAATAAACTTACCAAAATACTATAGTTAAGCACAATATTAAGCTCATTTAATGTATGTGGATATTCAATGTCACCCACTAAACTTATGACAGTCCACTGTGGAAGAGGGAACATGTACTTAGATCAGCTGTCGGTCACAATTCTTTTCACCCCAGCTCCAAGGTGTGCATGCTGATGCATAAGACTGGAAAGGTTTTTAAAATTTGAATTTTGCAGTCTGCAGGTCACAGCATGGTGTAAAACATTATAAAAACTGATACTCAAAGTATTACTGGTTTTAGAGAAATGGATTCCTCTATACATAGAACAAAAAGTGGTTCAGCTCAATTCTCCTTATATTCCTTGGGGTGGATGTATTAAAGTGAAAACTAAAGTACTAGAAGTCAACCATTAAATTATATTATTCATTCCCCTGTGCAAGGATGATGGAATTGTCTTTCTAAAAGAACATGGAGGGAGTTTAAAGAATACATAGAATTCATTTTTTCCAAGTAAAATTGGGCTGTAAATTCAGATTGTTGGATTTTGGGTGTGTGCAAGAAGTTCTGGGGGTTGAGCATTTGTGTGGCACTAGCCTGGGTTTATACTTTCCTCTTAGGAAGACACATCAGGTTTTTGAGGCAGGATTGGCCATAAAGGAATCTGAAACTGGGTTGGGTCCCCATCACAGCAATGAACCTCCAAACTGACCTGTTGATTACATGGACAGAATCGACTATTAGTTGACAGTTGACATTTGTTGTCTTATACTAGTGACAGTTTCTTCTCTCCATTAAATATATTTCAGAATTACTGTATGAAACATATAACAAATTACTTTTACATACTTTATTAATCATTGAGGGAGATTCTGGTTTACACTCTGTTATTAAGAGACATGCTTCTCACACAAATAGGCCCAAAATAAAAAAAAACATTCACAAACAGTACCTGTGGACATGCATTAGTGGAAAGATGTCAGAGTGGGGCTGCTACACAGGGAGCACAACATAGCTGTTGGGAGTTTGGTGGCTTGCTCAAGGGCACTTGGGCATTACCCTGACCCAGGGAGGACACTGTTGGCAGTGGATCTCTTTTTACTCAGGTGAGTCACATCATTAGCATGTCTATTGAGATGCCTTAGGCGTTTGCTGTTCTTTTAAAAAAAACGCTACTGTCATGTTAAGTCACATTGTCAAATAAATTTCGTTTTGGATCCTTTGCAGTACACAGTGAATATGAGGTGAATTATTGAGGAGGCCTTATTCTGCAACAAACTTAGCAGCATATTATGTGACCTTTAGTTATCTAATACAGTAAAGGTGTATGGGCAAAGCAAATTGACCCAAGTCGACTGTCACATGGCTGCAGTTTTGTTATGACTTAAAGCTGAACTTTTAATTAAAGCAATGATAAAAATTCTGATCTTAAGAAAACCCATAACAGTACATCATGATGCATACTACTGTCAAAGCTCATTTTTAAACAATAACTGCACCCTGTCACATGGTGTCACTGTTGACCATTAAAGCATAACTTAAAGCGTAGCTCTCTCTCAAGACATGACACACCCATAAGGGGTTGTACACAGCTTTAAGAAAATATATTTATATTTAAATTCACCACACGACCCACCCTCATGTCCTGGGATATTTTGTCAGATACTTGAGATCATCAGTATAACACTTCTTATCTGGAGTATAATTTTCCCCTGCAGATGAAAGGATGAATTTTTGGATCACTGTCTTTGTTTTGTGTGCGGTGTGGCGCAGAGCTCTGTCTGTAACAAGGTACTCCATAGCCGAGGAGATGGAGAGGGGCTCGGTTGTGGCAAATCTGGCTTCGGATTTGGGACTTGAACTTGGCGGTTTGGCACAAAGAGAGGTAAAACTTGATATTTTCCATAACAAAAAATATCTAGATGTGAATAAAAAGACAGGGGAACTGTATATTGTGGAAAAGATGGACAGGGAATACCTTTGTCCGATAAAAACTACCTCCTGTTTTCTAAAGCTTGACGTCATCATAGAAAGCCCCTTACGAATCTTTAACATCGAACTTGGAATAACGGACATTAATGATAACGCGCCACATTTTCGACGAGACAGGGTAGAGCTCGACGTTTCAGAATCAGCATCGCCGGGAGAGAGGTTCTCCCTGCCTAATGCTGTGGATCCAGATGTTGGCATAAATACGATAAAAACATACAAACTCAGTGTCAGTGATCATTTCACGATTGAAATTCAGACTGGCAGTGATGGAACTCAGTATGTTGATTTGGTGTTGGCTAAGTCTTTAGACAGAGAGGAGACAGCGGTTCATAATCTTATCCTGACTGCTGTGGACGGCGGGGTCCCTGTGCGCTCTGGCACTGCCAATATAATTGTTCATGTACAAGATACAAACGACAATCCTCCTCGGTTTGACAAACAGACCTACACTATTAACATGACAGAAAATTCCCCCCTAGGAACTTTGGTGATGAAGCTTAACGCTACTGATCTGGACGAGGGTCTTAATTCAGAGATTGTGTACTCATTCACCCTTTACACGTCAGAAAAAACACAGGATGTCTTTGCATTGAATCCTAACACAGGGGAAATAACTGTGAAGGGCACTGTTGACTATGAAGACATGAAATTTTACGAGATGCACATTGAGGCCAGGGACAAAGGGACGCATCCCTTACTTGGCCAATGTAAAGTAGTGGTGCACGTGACCGACATGAATGATAATTTTCCGGAAATCACCATACAGTCTGTTAAAAACACAGTGGATGAGAACATTCCAGTAGGAAGTGTCATTGCTCTGGTTGGAATAAGTGACAGAGACACTGGCGATAATGGAAAAGCGAGCTTATCCATAAATCAGAACCTGCCCTTTATTCTCAACCAGTCATCAGATAGACCCATGCATTACAAGCTTATAGTGTCTGCACCCTTGGATCGTGAATTGGTGCCTGAATACGACATACTACTTACTGTTACAGATGCAGGGACGCCTCCTTTATCTGATAATGAAACAATACAATTACATCTACTGGATGTTAATGATAACGCGCCACAGTTCCCTCAGTCATTTTACACGATACGTGTGATGGAGAATAACGCACCTGGGGCCCTGCTCAGCTCCCTCACTGCCTTTGACCCTGACCTCCATGAAAACCAGTATCTAGTTTATTTCATCCTCGAGAAGGAGATAGCCAACACCTCTATGTCCATGCTGTTCTCCATCAACCCAGAGAACGGCAATCTTTACGCACTGAAAACTTTTGACTATGAGATCGAGAAGGATTTTCTTTTTCACATCGAGGCCAGAGACTCTGGCTCTCCTCCACTCAGCAGTAACGTCACGGTCCACATCATCATTGTGGACCAGAACGACAACGCTCCGGTCATTGTGTCTCCATGGCGAGCGCACGGCTCGGTGGTGGAGGAAAAGATCCCCAGGTCCACCGATAAAGGCTCTCTGGTTGCCAAGGTGATAGCCTTAGATACAGACTCGGTGCACAACTCTCGGATTACCTACCAGTTTCTACAGGTGACTGACGCCACCTTGTTCAGTCTGGACCAGTACAACGGAGAGATCCGGACTATGAGGATGTTCAGCTACAGAGATCCGCGCCACCAGAGACTGGTTGTTATTGCTAAAGACAACGGGGAGCCCGCTCTGTCTGCTACAGTCACCATCAAGCTGTCCACAATGGAGACTGCCGTTAAGGCCTTCTCTGACATGACTGAGGTACCTCTGGAGTACGACATCTTCTCAGACCTGAACCTGTATTTGGTCATCGGTCTGGGCTCTGTGTCATTTCTCCTGCTCATCACCATATTGGTCACCATCGTGCTCAAGTGTCAGAAAGTCAAGCCCAGCAAAGCTGCTGCTCCCTGCAGGAACAGTGTGATCAGTGAGAGGAACTCCACCATCGCAGACTCCACTCTGGTCTCCAACGATGCTTACTGGTACAGTCTGTTTCTAGCAGAGACCAGGAAAGGAAAGCTGGTGGTCAGACAGCCTGTGCCAAAGGGCTCCAGATACATCGTGTCCAGTTTACCAAGAGGAACAGGACTGACAGACACGAGTGACTCAGCAGCCTCCACTCTGCAGGTAGGTACCAACATTGCATATTTTTCTGTTTTCCTCATACTATACCATTTTAAATTTGTGTTTTATTTTTTCCCTGTATTCAACGTCAGCAGTTGTTTAAAACCTACACATATTTCAAATTTTTTTGTTGGTCGTAAACTTTATATGTGTGATCTTGTATATGCGTAGAGTGGCGCTGTTTACTCGAAAAAAAGAATTCCAGTCTATGAACGCCATGACAGCAAATCTCAGTCAGTGAGGTAGACGTAGGAACAAAACGGACAGCTCCGTGGTGCTGAAATTCGTACGAATGTCAAGTAGCACATTTTAGCTGTTAAATGCAGCAAACGCTTTGGGGATTTAAATTGAACAGATATGTTTTGAAGGACACTTTCAATGGATTATGCCAATTAGTGGAAACACGCCTTACATCGACTGATGTACGTCATACGGTGAATAGTTTGAGAACAAAGGGTCCGTTTTGACAATGCGGTCATACAAAAGGTACGTGTTGATGGTTATTATTTCGTCTACCATTTGTTATGTATCAACATCAGTAAATCATTACTCCATTCCCGAGGAAATGAAAGAAGGATCCGTTGTCGCAAACCTTGCCACCGACCTGGGCCTGGATGTTAAAACACTGAATCAGCGAAAGATGAGACTCGACATCATCGCGAGTAAAAAATATCTCGATGCAAACAGAGAGACTGGTGAACTATATGTTGTTGAAAAGATCGACAGAGAATACATATGTCCAGCAAAGTCATCTTGCTATCTAAGACTGGAGGTAATACTGGAAAACCCGGTGCGAATCTTTAACATAGAAGTCGAAATTTTAGATATTAACGACAACGCCCCACAGTTCAGAAGAGACATTATCCACTTAGACATATCTGAAGCTACGCCAAAAGGAGAAAGATTCTCTCTCAGTAATGCAGTGGATCCTGATGTCGGAAGCAATTCAGTAAAAACATACCATCTAAGTGAAAGTGAATATTTCAATATTGAAGTTCAGACGGGAAGAGAAGGAACAAAGTTTGCAGATTTGATATTAAAAAAGGCCTTAGACAGAGAGAAACAGGCCGTTCATAATTTAATCCTCACAGCTGTAGATGGAGGAATACCTGCTCGGTCTGGTACTGCAAGTGTTATTATTCGTGTTTTAGACACAAATGACAACGCTCCAACGTTTGACAAAGTAATTTATAATATAAACATTATGGAAAATTCTCCCATTGGGAGCCTTGTTATTCATCTTAATGCCACAGACTTAGATGAGGGATCTAATTCTGATTTAACATACTCATACAGTTTATATACATCAGAGAAAACACAAGAAACATTTCATCTGAATCCTTCCACTGGTGAAATTACTGTTAAAGGAATGTTGAATTATGAAGACTTCAGGATTTATGATATGGAAGTTATAGCAACAGACAAAGGAGCCAACAGTTTGTCAGGACAATGTACCATAAAGATTCTGGTGGAAGACATGAATGACAACCACCCAGAAATATCAATTAAGTCATTTCAGAGTCCAGTCAATGAAAACATAGAATTAGACACAGTCATAGCTGTAGTTAGTGTCAGTGATAAAGACTCAGGTGACAATGGGGTGGTTGATGTTCATATTCCTGATAATATGCCTTTCAAACTGAGGGAGTCCTCTGATAACTATTATGAATTAGTGGTGTCAGAGCCGTTAGACCGTGAGATGGTCCCAGAATATGACATCACTTTCACTGTGACAGACAGAGGTTCTCCTCCTTTATCTGACAATGAAACTATGACGTTAGAGCTGCTGGATGTCAATGACAATGTGCCTCAGTTCTCTCAGTCATTTTACACGATACGTGTGATGGAGAATAACGCACCTGGGGCCCTGCTCAGCTCCCTCACTGCCTTTGACCCTGACCTCCATGAAAACCAGTATCTAGTTTATTTCATCCTCGAGAAGGAGATAGCCAACACCTCCATGTCCATGCTGTTCTCCATCAACCCAGAGAACGGCAATCTTTACGCACTGAAAACTTTTGACTATGAGATCGAGAAGGATTTTCTTTTCCACATCGAGGCCAGAGACTCTGGCTCTCCTCCACTCAGCAGTAACGTCACGGTCCACATCATCATTGTGGACCAGAACGACAACGCTCCGGTCATTGTGTCTCCGTGGCGCGCGCACGGCTCGGTGGTGGAGGAAAAGATCCCCAGATCCACCGAAAAAGGCTCTCTGGTTGCCAAGGTGATAGCCTTAGATACAGACTCGGTGCACAACTCTCGGATTACCTACCAGTTTCTACAGGTGACTGACGCCACCTTGTTCAGTCTGGACCAGTACAACGGAGAGATCCGGACGATGAGGATGTTCAGCTACAGAGATCCGCGCCACCAGAGACTGGTTGTTATTGCTAAAGACAACGGAGAGCCCGCTCTGTCTGCTACAGTCACCATCAAGCTGTCCACAATGGAGACTGCAGTTAAGGCCTTCTCTGACATGACTGAGGTTCCTCTGGAGTACGACATCTTCTCAGACCTGAACCTCTATTTGGTCATCGGTCTGGGCTCAGTGTCGTTTCTCCTGCTCATCACCATATTGGTCACCATCGTGCTCAAGTGTCAGAAAGTCAAGCCCAGCAAAGCTGCTGCTCCCTGCAGGAACAGTGTGATCAGTGAGAGGAACTCCACCATCGCAGACTCCACTCTGGTCTCCAACGATGCGTACTGGTACAGTCTGTTTCTAGCAGAGACCAGGAAAGGAAAGCTGGTGGTCAGACAGCCTGTGCCAAAGGGCTCCAGATACATCGTGTCTAGTTTACCAAGAGGAACAGGACTGACAGACACGAGTGATTCAGCAGCCTCAACGCTACAGGTAAGAGTCAAAAATCGATTCATTTTTTTTATACATCACTTACCAAGAACTATTTTTTTACATGCCCTAACATGCAATCTAGAGTGCTACAATTTCTGATAGAGCTTCTGATTACTTTCGGCAAAATATGTGCAAATAAATAAGTAAAAACATGTTTTTTTTAATTGCCTTTTTAATTATTATTTATTAAATATGCTTCATGGACACAATGTGTTGTCAAATGCAGAAGGTGGCGCTGTTTTATAAGTAAAATGCCAACCCATGAACGCCATATTGGTGAATATCCTTCTCATCCGTGCCCATTGTGAGCATACCGGACAGCTCCGTGGTGCTGAAACTCTAATCCTTAAACGCTGTTGTCTTGTATAGCGCCTAAATGCTCTCGTGAGTAGTACTATGTACATTTTCATGGGATCAAAGCAGTAACAACAATCTTCATCATAACTGGAAATTTAAATGATATCGGTTTTACGGCAGTTCACGCGCACACAACAATGGGACACATTGTAACAATGGAGCCTTTCCAAAGGTACGTGCTGCTCGTTATTCTTGTCTCGTTTGTTCATCACATATCGGCTTCAGTGACTCATTATTCGATACCAGAAGAAATGAAAGAAGGATCAGTCGTTGCCAATCTTGCCACCGATCTGAGCCTGGATGTTAAAACACTAAATAAGCGAAAGATGAGACTTGACACCATTGCAAATAAAAAATTTCTGGACGTGAACAAAGAGACTGGGGAACTGTACATTGTGGAGAAGATTGACAGAGAATATATTTGCAACACAAAATTATCTTGTTACCTTAAACTTGAGGTAATTCTAGAAAACCCGGTGCGAATCTTTAACATAGAAGTAGAAATTTTAGATATTAACGACAACGCCCCACAGTTTCGGAGAGACATTATCCACTTAGACATATCTGAAGCTACACCAAAAGGAGAAAGATTCTCTCTCAGTAATGCAGTGGATCCTGATGTCGGAAGCAATTCAGTCAAAACGTACCATCTAAGTGAAAGTGAATATTTCAATATTGAAGTCCAGACTGGACGAGATGGGTCTAAATTTGCTGAATTCATTTTAACAAAGGGCTTAGATCGAGAGCAGCAGGCTGTTCATCATTTAATACTAACAGCTGTAGATGGAGGAACGCCTCCTCGGTCTGGTACTGCAAGTGTAATTGTTCGTGTTCTAGATACGAATGACAACGCTCCTACATTTGACAAAGTAATTTATAATATAAACATTATGGAAAATTCTCCCATAGGGAGCCTTGTTATCCATCTTAATGCCACAGACTTAGATGAGGGATCTAATTCTGATTTAACATACTCATACAGTTTATATACATCAGAGAAAACACAAGAAACATTTCATCTGAATCCTTCCACTGGTGAAATTACTGTTAAAGGAATGTTGAATTATGAAGACTTCAGGATTTATGATATGGAAGTTATAGCAACAGACAAAGGAGCCAACAGTTTGTCAGGACAATGTACCATAAAGATTCTGGTGGAAGACATGAATGACAACCACCCAGAAATATCTATTAAGTCATTTCAGAGTCCAGTCAATGAAAACATAGAATTAGACACAGTCATAGCTGTAGTTAGTGTCAGTGATAAAGACTCAGGTGACAATGGGGTGGTTGATCTTCACATTCCTGATAATATGCCTTTCAAACTGAGGGAGTCCTCTGATAACTATTATGAGTTAGTGGTGTCAGAGCTGTTAGACCGGGAGAAGGTCCCAGAATATGACATCACTTTCACTGTGACAGACAGAGGTTCTCCTCCTTTATCTGATAATGAAACTATGACGTTAGAGCTGCTGGATGTTAATGACAATGTACCTCAGTTCTCTCAGTCATTTTACACGATACGTGTGATGGAGAATAACGCACCTGGGGCCCTGCTCAGCTCCCTCACTGCCTTTGACCCTGACCTCCATGAAAACCAGTATCTAGTTTATTTCATCCTCGAGAAGGAGATAGCCAACACCTCCATGTCCATGCTGTTCTCCATCAACCCAGAGAACGGCAATCTTTACGCACTGAAAACTTTTGACTATGAGATCGAGAAGGATTTTCTTTTCCACATCGAGGCCAGAGACTCTGGCTCTCCTCCACTCAGCAGTAACGTCACGGTCCACATCATCATTGTGGACCAGAACGACAACGCTCCGGTCATTGTGTCTCCGTGGCGCGCGCACGGCTCGGTGGTGGAGGAAAAGATCCCCAGGTCCACCGAAAAAGGCTCTCTGGTTGCCAAGGTGATAGCCTTAGATACAGACTCGGTGCACAACTCTCGGATTACCTACCAGTTTCTACAGGTGACTGACGCCACCTTGTTCAGTCTGGACCAGTACAACGGAGAGATCCGGACTATGAGGATGTTCAGCTACAGAGATCCGCGCCACCAGAGAATGGTTGTTATTGCTAAAGACAACGGGGAGCCCGCTCTGTCTGCTACAGTCACCATCAAGCTGTCCACAATGGAGACTGCAGTTAAGGCCTTCTCTGACATGACTGAGGTACCTCTGGAGTACGACATCTTCTCAGACCTGAACCTGTATTTGGTCATCGGTCTGGGCTCTGTGTCATTTCTCCTGCTCATCACCATATTGGTCACCATCGTGCTCAAGTGTCAGAAATCCAAGCCCAGCAAAGCTGCTGCTCCCTGCAGGAACAGTGTGATCAGTGAGAGGAACTCCACCATCGCAGACTCCACTCTGGTCTCCAACGATGCGTACTGGTACAGTCTGTTTCTAGCAGAGACCAGGAAAGGAAAGCTGGTGGTCAGACAGCCTGTGCCAAAGGGCTCCAGATACATCGTGTCTAGTTTACCAAGAGGAACAGGACTGACAGACACAAGTGACTCAGCAGCCTCCACCCTGCAGGTAAGAGTCAAAAATGATTAATTTTTGTATACATCACTTACCAAGAACTATTTTTTTATATGCCCTAATATGCAATCTAGAGTGCTACATCTTCTGATAGAGCACCTGATTAATTTCTGCGAAATTCAAAAAACAAAAATAAGTAAAAACATGTGTAATCTGCTTTGATCATTATTATTAATTTAAAATGCTTCATGGACACAATGTGTTGTCAAATGCAGAAGGTGGCGCTGTTTTATAAGTAAAATGCCAACCCATGAACGCCATATTGGTGAATATCCTTCTCATCCGTGCCCATTGTGAGCATACCGGACAGCTCCGTGTTGCTGAAACTCTAATCCGAAAACGCTGTTGTCTTGTATAGCGACTAAATGCTCTCGTGAGTAGTACTATGTAACTTTCAGGGGATCAAAGCAGTAACAACAATCTTCATCATAACTGGAAATTTAAATGATATCGGTTTTACGGCAGTTCACGTGCACACAACAATGGGACACATTGTAACAATGGAGCCTTTCCAAAGGTACGTGCTGCTCGTTATTCTTGTCTCGTTTGTTCATCACATATCGGCTTCAGTGACTCATTATTCGATACCAGAAGAAATGAAAGAAGGATCAGTCGTTGCCAATCTTGCCACCGATCTGAGCCTGGATGTTAAAACACTAAAACAACGGAAGATGAGACTTGATATCATCGCAAGTAAGAAATATCTGGACGTGAATAAAGATACTGGGGAACTATATGTTGTTGAGAAGATCGACAGAGAAAACATTTGCAATACCAAGTCATCAGTGTCTTGTTATCTCAAACTTGAAATAATACTAGAAAACCCGGTGCGAATCTTTAACATAGAAGTAGAAATTTTAGATATTAACGACAACGCCCCACAATTTAGACGAGACGTTATCCACTTAGACATATCTGAAGCTACGCCAAAAGGAGAAAGATTCTCTCTCAGTAATGCAGTGGATCCTGATGTCGGAAGCAATTCAGTCAAAACGTACCATCTAAGTGAAAGTGAATATTTCAATATTGAAGTCCAGACAGGACGAGATGGGTCTAAATTTGCTGAATTCATATTAAAAAAGGCCTTAGACAGAGAAAAAAAGGCTGTTCATAATTTAATTCTCACCGCTGTAGATGGAGGAACACCTGCTCGGTCTGGTACTGCAAGTGTAATTGTTCGTGTTCTAGATACGAATGACAACGCTCCTACATTTGACAAAATAAATTACAATATAAACATTATGGAAAATTCTCCCATTGGGAGCCTTGTTATCCATCTTAATGCCACAGACTTAGATGAGGGATCTAATTCTGATTTAACATACTCATACAGTTTATATACGTCAGAGAAAACACAAGAAACATTTCATCTGAATCCTTCCACTGGTGAAATTACTGTTAAAGGAATGTTGAATTATGAAGACTTCAGGATTTATGATATGGAAGTTATAGCAACAGACAAAGGAGCCAACAGTTTGTCAGGACAATGTACCATAAAGATTCTGGTGGAAGACATGAATGACAACCACCCAGAAATATCTATTAAGTCATTTCAGAGTCCAGTCAATGAAAACATAGAATTAGACACAGTCATAGCTGTAGTTAGTGTCACTGATAAAGACTCAGGTGACAATGGGGTGGTTGATCTTCATATTCCTGATAATATGCCTTTCAAACTGAGGGAGTCCTCTGATAACTATTATGAGTTAGTGGTGTCAGAGCCGTTAGACCGTGAGAAGGTCCCAGAATATGACATCACTTTCACTGTGACAGACAGAGGTTCTCCTCCTTTATCTGACAATGAAACTATGACGTTAGAGCTGCTGGATGTCAATGACAATGTACCTCAGTTCTCTCAGTCATTTTACACGATACGTGTGATGGAGAATAACGCACCTGGGGCCCTGCTCAGCTCCCTCACTGCCTTTGACCCTGACCTCCATGAAAACCAGTATCTAGTTTATTTCATCCTCGAGAAGGAGATAGCCAACACCTCCATGTCCATGCTGTTCTCCATCAACCCAGAGAACGGCAATCTTTACGCACTGAAAACGTTTGACTATGAGATCGAGAAGGATTTTCTTTTCCACATCGAGGCCAGAGACTCTGGCTCTCCTCCACTCAGCAGTAACGTCACGGTCCACATCATCATTGTGGACCAGAACGACAACGCTCCGGTCATTGTGTCTCCGTGGCGAGCGCACGGCTCGGTGGTGGAGGAAAAGATCCCCAGATCCACCGATAAAGGCTCTCTGGTTGCCAAGGTGATAGCCTTAGATACAGACTCGGTGCACAACTCTCGGATTACCTACCAGTTTCTACAGGTGACTGACGCCACCTTGTTCAGTCTGGACCAGTACAACGGAGAGATCCGGACTATGAGGATGTTCAGCTACAGAGATCCGCGCCACCAGAGAATGGTTGTTATTGCTAAAGACAACGGGGAGCCTGCTCTGTCTGCTACAGTCACCATCAAGCTGTCCACAATGGAGACTGCAGTTAAGGCCTTCTCTGACATGACTGAGGTTCCTCTGGAGTACGACATCTTCTCAGACCTGAACCTCTATTTGGTCATCGGTCTGGGCTCAGTGTCGTTTCTCCTGCTCATCACCATTTTGGTCACCATCGTGCTGAAGTGTCAGAAATCCAAGCCCAGCAAAGCTGCTGCTCCCTGCAGGAACAGTGTGATCAGTGAGAGGAACTCCACCATCGCAGACTCCACTCTGGTCTCCAACGATGCTTACTGGTACAGTCTGTTTCTAGCAGAGACCAGGAAAGGAAAGCTGGTGGTCAGACAGCCTGTGCCAAAGGGCTCCAGATACATCGTGTCTAGTTTACCAAGAGGAACAGGACTGACAGACACGAGTGACTCAGCAGCCTCCACTCTGCAGGTAAGAGTAAAGAATCGATTCATTTTTTTATACATCGCTTACCAAGAACTTTTTTTTTTTTTTTTTTTTACATGCCCTAACATGCAATTTAGAGTGCTACAACTCCTAATAGAGTTTCTGATTACTTTCAGCAAAATATGTGCAAATAAATAAGTAAAAAGAGGTTTTATCTGCCTTTTTAATTATTATTTATTAAATATGCTTCATGGACACAATGTGTTGTCAAATGCAGAAGGTGGCGCTGTTTTATAAGTAAAATGCCAACCCATGAACGCCATATTGGTGAATATCCTTCTCATCCGTGCCCATTGTGAGCATACCGGACAGCTCCGTGGGGCTGAAACTCTAATCCGAAAACGCTGTTGTCTTGTATAGCGCCTAAATGCTCTCGTGAGCAGTACTATGTACATTTTCATGGGATCAAAGCAGTAACAACAATCTTCATCATAACTGGAAATTTAAATGATATCGGTTTTACGGCAGTTCACGCGCACACAACAATGGGACACATTGTAACAATGGAGCCTTTCCAAAGGTACGTGCTGCTCGTTATTCTTGTCTCGTTTGTTCATCACATATCGGCTTCAGTGACTCATTATTCGATACCAGAAGAAATGAAAGAAGGATCAGTCGTTGCCAATCTTGCCACCGATCTGAGCCTGGATGTTAAAACACTAAAACAACGGAAGATGAGACTTGATATCATCGCAAGTAAGAAATATCTGGACGTGAATAAAGAGACTGGTGAACTATATGTTGTTGAGAAGATCGACAGAGAAAACATTTGCCCTACCAAGTCATCAGTGTCTTGTTATCTAAAACTTGAAATAATTCTAGAAAACCCGGTGCGAATCTTTAACATAGAAGTAGAAATTTTAGATATGAACGACAACGCCCCACAGTTTCGGAGAGACATTATCCACCTAGACATATCTGAAGCTACACCAAAAGGAGAAAGATTCTCTCTCAGTAATGCAGTGGATCCTGATGTCGGAAGCAATTCAGTAAAAACGTACCATCTGAGTGAAAGTGAATATTTCAATATTGAAGTCCAGACGGGACGAGATGGGTCTAAATTTGCCGAATTCATATTAAAAAAGGACTTAGATCGAGAGCAGCAGGCTGTTCATCATTTAATCCTCACAGCTGTAGATGGAGGAACACCTCCTCGGTCTGGTACTGCAAGTGTAATTGTTCGTGTTCTAGATACGAATGACAACGCTCCTACATTTGACAAAATTAGTTATAATATACAAATTATGGAAAATTCTCCCATAGGGAGCCTTGTTATCCATCTTAATGCCACAGACTTAGATGAGGGATCTAATTCTGATTTAACATACTCATACAGTTTATATACATCAGAGAAAACACAAGAAACATTTCATCTGAATCCTTCCACTGGTGAAATTACTGTTAAAGGAATGTTGAATTATGAAGACTTCAGGATTTATGATATGGAAGTTATAGCAACAGACAAAGGAGCCAACAGTTTGTCAGGACAATGTACCATAAAGATTCTGGTGGAAGACATGAATGACAACCACCCAGAAATATCAATTAAGTCATTTCAGAGTCCAGTCAATGAAAACATAGAATTAGACACAGTCATAGCTGTAGTTAGTGTCAGTGATAAAGACTCAGGTGACAATGGGGTGGTTGATGTTCATATTCCTGATAATATGCCTTTCAAACTGAGGGAGTCCTCTGATAACTATTATGAGTTAGTGGTGTCAGAGCCGTTAGACCGTGAGAAGGTCCCAGAATATGACATCACTTTCACTGTGACAGACAGAGGTTCTCCTCCTTTATCTGACAATGAAACTATGACGTTAGAGCTGCTGGATGTTAATGACAATGTGCCTCAGTTCTCTCAGTCATTTTACACGATACGTGTGATGGAGAATAACGCACCTGGGGCCCTGCTCAGCTCCCTCACTGCCTTTGACCCTGACCTCCATGAAAACCAGTATCTAGTTTATTTCATCCTCGAGAAGGAGATAGCCAACACCTCCATGTCCATGCTGTTCTCCATCAACCCAGAGAACGGCAATCTTTACGCACTGAAAACGTTTGACTATGAGATCGAAAAGGATTTTCTTTTCCACATCGAGGCCAGAGACTCTGGCTCTCCTCCACTCAGCAGTAACGTCACGGTCCACATCATCATTGTGGACCAGAACGACAACGCTCCGGTCATTGTATCTCCGTGGCGAGCGCACGGCTCGGTGGTGGAGGAAAAGATCCCCAGGTCCACCGAAAAAGGCTCTCTGGTTGCCAAGGTGATAGCCTTAGACACAGACTCGGTGCACAACTCTCGGATTACCTACCAGTTTCTACAGGTGACTGACGCCACCTTGTTCAGTCTGGACCAGTACAACGGAGAGATCCGGACTATGAGGATGTTCAGCTACAGAGATCCGCGCCACCAGAGAATGGTTGTTATTGCTAAAGACAACGGAGAGCCTGCTCTGTCTGCTACAGTCACCATCAAGCTGTCCACAATGGAGACTGCAGTTAAGGCCTTCTCTGACATGACTGAGGTTCCTCTGGAGTACGACATCTTCTCAGACCTGAACCTCTATTTGGTCATCGGTCTGGGCTCGGTGTCATTTCTCCTGCTCATCACCATATTGGTCACCATCGTGCTGAAGTGTCAGAAATCCAAGCCCAGCAAAGCTGCTGCTCCCTGCAGGAACAGTGTGATCAGTGAGAGGAACTCCACCATCGCAGACTCCACTCTGGTCTCCAACGATGCGTACTGGTACAGTCTGTTTCTAGCAGAGACCAGGAAAGGAAAGCTGGTGGTCAGACAGCCTGTGCCAAAGGGCTCCAGATACATCGTGTCCAGTTTACCAAGAGGAACAGGACTGACAGACACGAGTGACTCAGCAGCCTCCACTCTGCAGGTAAGAGTAAAGAATCGATTCATTTTTTTATACATCACTTACCAAGAACTTTTTTTTTTATTTTTTTTTTTACATGCCCTAACATGCAATTTAGAGTTTCTGATTACTTTCAGCAAAATATGTGCAAATAAATAAGTAAAAAGAGGTTTTATCTGACTTTTTAATTATTATTTATTAAATATGCTTCATGGACACAATGTGTTGTCAAATGCAGAAGGTGGCGCTGTTTTATAAGTAAAATGCCAACCCATGAACGCCATATTGGTGAATATCCTTCTCATCCGTGCCCATTGTGAGCATACCGGACAGCTCCGTGGTGCTGAAACTCTAATCCTTAAACGCTGTTGTCTTGTATAGCGCCTAAATGCTCTCGTGAGTCGTACTATGTACATTTTCATGGGATCAAAGCAGTAACAACAATCTTCAACATAACTGGAAATTTAAATGATATCGGGTTTACGGCAGTTCACGCGCACACAACAATGGGACACATTGTAACAATGGAGCCTTTCCAAAGGTACGTGCTGCTCGTTATTCTTGTCTCGTTTGTTCATCACATATCGGCTTCAGTGACTCATTATTCGATACCAGAAGAAATGAAAGAAGGATCAGTCGTTGCCAATCTTGCCACCGATCTGAGCCTGGATGTTAAAACACTAAAACAACGGAAGATGAGACTTGATATCATCGCAAGTAAGAAATATCTGGACGTGAATAAAGACACTGGGGAACTGTACATTCTTGAGAAAATTGACAGAGAATATATTTGTAATACAAAGTCGTCTGCATCTTGCTATCTCAAACTGGAAGTGATTCTAGAAAATCCACTAAGGATATTTAACATAGAAGTAGAAATTCTGGATATCAATGACAACACCCCACAGTTTCGGCGAGACGTCATACCTTTAGACATTTCTGAATCAACGCCGAAAGGAGAGAGATTTTCTCTAAGCAATGCAGTGGATCCTGATGTTGGAACCAATTCAGTCAAAATGTACCATCTGAGTGAAAGTGAGCAATTTAGTATCGAGGTTCAAACCGGAAGAGATGGATCAAAATTTGCAGAATTAATCTTGACGAAAATATTAGATCGTGAGCAACGGGCATTTCATAATTTAATACTCACAGCAGTGGATGGTGGGACACCGGCTCGAACAGGCACAGTTAGCATCGTTGTTCACGTTTTAGACACAAATGACAACGCTCCTACATTTGACAAAATTAGTTATAATATACAAATTATGGAAAATTCTCCCATTGGGAGCCTTGTTATCCATCTTAATGCCACAGACTTAGATGAGGGATCTAATTCTGATGTAACATACTCATACAGTTTATATACATCAGAGAAAACACAAGAAACATTTAATCTGAATCCTTCCACTGGTGAAATTACTGTTAAAGGAATGTTGAACTACGAAGACTTCAGGATTTATGATATGGAAGTTATAGCAACAGACAAAGGAGCCAACAGTTTGTCAGGACAATGTACCATAAAGATTCTGGTGGAAGACATGAATGACAACCACCCAGAAATATCGATTAAGTCATTTCAGAGTCCAGTCAATGAAAACATAGAATTAGACACAGTCATAGCTGTAGTTAGTGTCACTGATAAAGACTCAGGTGACAATGGGGTGGTTGATCTTCACATTCCTGATAATATGCCTTTCAAACTGAGGGAGTCCTCAGATAACTATTATGAGTTAGTGGTGTCAGAGCTGTTAGACCGGGAGAAGGTCCCAGAATATGACATCACTTTCACTGTGACAGACAGAGGTTCTCCTCCTTTATCTGACAATGAAACTATGACGTTAGAGCTGCTGGATGTCAATGACAATGTGCCTCAGTTCTCTCAGTCATTTTACACGATACGTGTGATGGAGAATAACGCACCTGGGGCCCTGCTCAGCTCCCTCACTGCCTTTGACCCTGACCTCCATGAAAACCAGTATCTAGTTTATTTCATCCTCGAGAAGGAGATCGCCAACACCTCCATGTCCATGCTGTTCTCCATCAACCCAGAGAACGGCAATCTTTACGCACTGAAAACTTTTGACTATGAGATCGAGAAGGATTTTCTTTTTCACATCGAGGCCAGAGACTCTGGCTCTCCTCCACTCAGCAGTAACGTCACGGTCCACATCATCATTGTGGACCAGAACGACAACGCTCCGGTTATTGTGTCTCCATGGCGAGCGCACGGCTCGGTGGTGGAGGAAAAGATCCCCAGGTCCACAGATAAAGGCTCTCTGGTTGCCAAGGTGATAGCCTTAGATACAGACTCGGTGCACAACTCTCGGATTACCTACCAGTTTCTACAGGTGACTGACGCCACCTTGTTCAGTCTGGACCAGTACAACGGAGAGATCCGGACTATGAGGATGTTCAGCTACAGAGATCCGCGCCACCAGAGACTGGTTGTTATTGCTAAAGACAACGGAGAGCCTGCTCTGTCTGCTACAGTCACCATCAAGCTGTCCACAATGGAGACTGCAGTTAAGGCCTTCTCTGACATGACTGAGGTTCCTCTGGAGTACGACATCTTCTCAGACCTGAACCTGTATTTGGTCATCGGTCTGGGCTCAGTGTCATTTCTCCTGCTCATCACCATATTGGTCACCATCGTGCTCAAGTGTCAGAAAGTGAAGCCCAGCAAAGCTGCTGCTCCCTGCAGGAACAGTGTGATCAGTGAGAGGAACTCCACCATCGCAGACTCCACTCTGGTCTCCAACGATGCGTACTGGTACAGTCTGTTTCTAGCAGAGACCAGGAAAGGAAAGCTGGTGGTCAGACAGCCTGTGCCAAAGGGCTCTAGATACATCGTGTCCAGTTTACCAAGAGGAACAGGACTGACAGACACCAGTGACTCAGCAGCCTCCACTCTGCAGGTAAGAGTAAAGAATCGATTCATTTTTTTATACATCACTTACCAAGAAGTTTTTTTTTTTTTTTTTTTACATGCCCTAACATACAATTTAGAGTGCTACAACTCCTAATAGAGTTTCTGATTACTTTCAGCAAAATATGTGCAAATAAATAAGTAAAAACAGGTTTTATCTGACTTTTTAATTATTATTTATTAAATATGCTTCATGGACACAATGTGTTGTCAAATGCAGAAGGTGGCGCTGTTTTATAAGTAAAATGCCAACCCATGAACGCCATATTGGTGAATATCCTTCTCATCCGTGCCCATTGTGAGCATACCGGACAGCTCCGTGGTGCTGAAACTCTAATCCGAAAACGCTGTTGTCTTGTATAGCGCCTAAATGCTCTCGTGAGTAGTACTATGTACATTTTCATGGGATCAAAGCAGTAACAACAATCTTCAACATAACTGGAAATTTAAATGATATCGGTTTTACGGCAGTTGACGCGCACACAACAATGGGACACATTGTAACAATGGAGCCTTTCCAAAGGTACGTGCTGCTCGTTATTCTTGTCTCGTTTGTTCATCACATATCGGCTTCAGTGACTCATTATTCGATACCAGAAGAAATGAAAGAAGGATCAGTCGTTGCTAATCTTGCCACCGATCTGAGCCTGGATGTTAAAACACTAAAGCAACGGAAGATGAGACTTGATATCATCGCAAGTAAGAAATATCTGGACGTGAATAAAGACACTGGGGAACTGTACATTCTTGAGAAGATCGACAGGGAATATATTTGTACTACAAAGTCGTCTGCATCTTGCTATCTCAAACTAGAAGTAATACTAGAAAATCCACTAAGGATATTTAACATAGAAGTAGAAATTCTGGATATGAACGACAACGCCCCACAGTTTAGAAGAGACGTCATACCTTTAGACATATCTGAATCAACGCCGAAAGGAGAGAGATTCTCTGTAAGCAATGCAGTGGATCCTGATGTTGGAACCAATTCAGTCAAAATGTACCATTTGAGTGAAAGTGAGCAATTTAGTATCGAGGTTCAAACCGGAAGAGATGGATCAAAATTTGCAGAATTAATCTTGACGAAATTATTAGATCGTGAGCAGCGGGCATTTCATAATTTAATACTCACAGCAGTGGATGGTGGGACACCGGCTCGAACAGGCACAGTTAGCATCGTTGTTCACGTCTTAGACACAAATGACAACGCTCCTACATTTGACAAAATAAGTTATAATATACACATTATGGAAAATTCTCCCATTGGGAGCCTTGTTATCCATCTTAATGCCACAGACTTAGATGAGGGATCTAATTCTGATTTAACATACTCATACAGTTTATATACATCAGAGAAAACACAAGAAACATTTCATCTGAATCCTTCCACTGGTGAAATTACTGTTAAAGGAATGTTGAACTACGAAGACTTCAGGATTTATGATATGGAAGTTATAGCAACAGACAAAGGAGCCAACAGTTTGTCAGGACAATGTACCATAAAGATTCTGGTGGAAGACATGAATGACAACCACCCAGAAATATCTATTAAGTCATTTCAGAGTCCAGTCAATGAAAACATAGAATTAGACACAGTCATAGCTGTAGTTAGTGTCAGTGACAAAGACTCGGGTGACAATGGGGTGGTTGATCTTCACATTCCTGATAATATGCCTTTCAAACTGAGGGAATCCTCTGATAACTATTATGAGTTAGTGGTGTCAGAGCCGTTAGACCGTGAGAAGGTCCCAGAATATGACATCACTTTCACTGTGACAGACAGAGGTTCTCCTCCTTTATCTGACAATGAAACTATGACTTTAGAGCTGCTGGATGTCAATGACAATGTGCCACAGTTCTCTCAGTCATTTTACACGATACGTGTGATGGAGAATAACGCACCTGGGGCCCTGCTCAGCTCCCTCACTGCCTTTGACCCTGACCTCCATGAAAACCAGTATCTAGTTTATTTCATCCTTGAGAAGGAGATAGCCAACACCTCTATGTCCATGCTGTTCTCCATCAACCCAGAGAACGGCAATCTTTACGCACTGAAAACTTTTGACTATGAGATCGAGAAGGATTTTCTTTTTCACATCGAGGCCAGAGACTCTGGTTCTCCTCCACTCAGCAGTAACGTCACGGTCCACATCATCATTGTGGACCAGAACGACAACGCTCCGGTCATTGTGTCTCCGTGGCGAGCGCACGGCTCGGTGGTGGAGGAGAAGATCCCTAGGTCCACCGATAAAGGCTCTCTGGTTGCCAAGGTGATAGCCTTAGACACAGACTCGGTGCACAACTCTCGGATTACCTATCAGTTTCTACAGGTGACTGACGCCACCTTGTTCAGTCTGGACCAGTACAACGGAGAGATCCGGACTATGAGGATGTTCAGCTACAGAGATCCGCGCCACCAGAGACTGGTTGTTATTGCTAAAGACAACGGGGAGCCCGCTCTGTCTGCTACAGTCACCATCAAGCTGTCCACAATGGAGACTGCAGTTAAGGCCTTCTCTGACATGACTGAGGTACCTCTGGAGTACGACATCTTCTCAGACCTGAACCTGTATTTGGTCATCGGTCTGGGCTCTGTGTCATTTCTCCTGCTCATCACCATATTGGTCACCATCGTGCTCAAGTGTCAAAAAGTCAAGCCCAGCAAAGCTGCTGCTCCCTGCAGGAACAGTGTGATCAGTGAGAGGAACTCCACCATCGCAGACTCCACTCTGGTCTCCAACGATGCGTACTGGTACAGTCTGTTTCTAGCAGAGACCAGGAAAGGAAAGCTGGTGGTCAGACAGCCTGTGCCAAAGGGCTCCAGATACATCGTGTCCAGTTTACCAAGAGGAACAGGACTGACAGACACGAGTGATTCAGCAGCCTCCACTCTGCAGGTAAGAGCCACATGTTTAAGCAAATCATACATACGTGAAGACTCTTAAAAATAACAATATTCGTATATAAACATTCTTAAAATTTTCTTAAAATAGTCTGTTTTTTAACGTTGCACTCTGAAACTAAAATATCCTACACAAACCTACACATGGATGATAAATAGATTACTATTCTTTTTTTTAGTTGTATTTTTTAAAGATGTAGCTTTCTAAACTTTTACGAGTAAAATTCATTAGTTTGTAATGTACATGTTAACTGAACATTTACTGTAAAAATATACAATCAGAAAAAACTTCACTCTTGCCAAACTTCAAACACATAATTCATCCCGGTTTTTTTTTTAGATCTTATTTGTTGAGAATGAGAAAGTTCAAAGAAGAAAAAAAACACAAAACAGCCGCCAAACCAGCTGAATTGCAGTTAAAAGTATCCGAAATTCATTATTTTACGAAATAATATGTTATACTTGAGGTCGACTCTGTCTAAAGAAACAGTCCTAAAATATCTAGTCAATAAACACAATGTAGATTGTTCAAGCAGCGTCGCTGTTCCCCAATCTAATATACTCTTGTGACATCACGGTCTCCATTGCAGACATTTCCCTGAACGGGGAAAGTCGAGTGAATAGCTCCCGGTGCTGAAAATTTTGGAAATCAAGGATTTTTCTATATTTTTGCTCAACAATCGTTTAAAGAGTTAACCGACGATTTAAAGAACAACCAAATAATTTGCTGATAATTTAAAAGATAACACCGAGGAAGACAGATCTCTCGTTACAATGGGAGGTTTTCTCGGTTCTGAAGATTGGAAAAGGTACGTGCCGACAGTTCTTTATCTCGTTGCCACCTTCAATTACACATCAGCTGTAACACACTACTCGGTTCCCGAAGAACTGGAAGAAGGCTCGGTTGTTGCAAATTTGGCAGGAGATTTGGGACTAGATGTGAAGACCTTAATCGCGCGGAAAATGCGCATAGAGGCCATCACTAATCGGAAATATCTGGACGTGAACAAAGAAACGGGGGAGCTGTACATTGTCGAACGAATTGACAGGGAATCTCTGTGCCCCGCCAAGACATCTTGTTATATAAAAATTGAAGCAATAATCGAAAACCCTAAACGAATATTTTATATCGAGTTGGAGATCCTGGACATTAATGACAACGCACCTCATTTCAGAAGAGACACGATAGATTTAGATATTTCAGAGGCTACGCATGCTGGTGAACGCTTTTCTGTGAGCAATGCAGTTGACCCCGACGTTGGTTCAAACTCTGTAAAAACATACCACTTGAGTGAAAGTGAATATTTCACAATTGAAATTCAAACTGGGAGAGATGGATCAAAATTTGCTGATTTAATCCTAAAAAAGACTTTGGACAGAGAGCAACAGGCTGTTCATGAATTAATTCTTACAGCTGTAGATGGCGGTATGCCATCTCGTTCTGGTACTGCAAGTATTATTGTTCATATTTTAGACACAAATGACAACGCCCCTAAATTTGAGATCGAAAGCTACCAGTTCAGTGTGATGGAAAACTCTCCTATTGGGAGTCTTGTAGTTCGTCTGAATGCGACCGATTTAGATGAAGGTTCAAATTCAGAGATAATTTACTCATACAGCTTGTACACATCAGAGAAAACTCAAGAAACTTTTAATTTAAATCACAAAACGGGTGAAGTAACTGTAAAGGGAATGCTTAATTATGAAGACTTCAGGATTTATGATATGGAAGTCATAGCAACAGACAAAGGAGCCAGCAGTTTGTCAGGACAATGTACCATAAAGATTCTGGTGGAAGACATGAATGACAACCACCCAGAAATATCGATTAAGTCATTTCAGAGTCCAGTCAATGAAAACATAGAATTAGACACAGTCATAGCTGTAGTTAGTGTCACTGATAAAGACTCAGGTGACAATGGGGTGGTTGATCTTCACATTCCTGATAATATGCCTTTCAAACTGAGGGAGTCCTCTGATAACTATTATGAGTTAGTGGTGTCAGAGCCGTTAGACCGTGAGAAGGTCCCAGAATATTACATCACTTTCACTGTGACAGACAGAGGTTCTCCTCCTTTATCTGACAATGAAACTATGACCTTAGAGCTGCTGGATGTCAATGACAATGTACCTCAGTTCCCTCAGTCATTTTACATGATACGTGTGATGGAGAATAACGCACCTGGGGCCCTGCTCAGCTCCCTCACTGCCTTTGACCCTGACCTCCATGAAAACCAGTATCTAGTTTATTTCATCCTCGAGAAGGAGATAGCCAACACCTCCATGTCCATGCTGTTCTCCATCAACCCAGAGAACGGCAATCTTTACGCACTGAAAACTTTTGACTATGAGATCGAGAAGGATTTTCTTTTTCACATCGAGGCCAGAGACTCTGGCTCTCCTCCACTCAGCAGTAACGTCACGGTCCACATCATCATTGTGGACCAGAACGACAACGCTCCGGTCATTGTGTCTCCGTGGCGAGCGCACGGCTCGGTGGTGGAGGAAAAGATCCCCAGGTCCACCGAAAAAGGCTCTCTGGTTGCCAAGGTGATAGCCTTAGACACAGACTCGGTGCACAACTCTCGGATTACCTACCAGTTTCTACAGGTGACTGACGCCACCTTGTTCAGTCTGGACCAGTACAACGGAGAGATCCGGACTATGAGGATGTTCAGCTACAGAGATCCGCGCCACCAGAGACTGGTTGTTATTGCTAAAGACAACGGGGAGCCCGCTCTGTCTGCTACAGTCACCATCAAGCTGTCCACAATGGAGACTGCAGTTAAGGCCTTCTCTGACATGACTGAGGTACCTCTGGAGTACGACATCTTCTCAGACCTGAACCTGTATTTGGTCATCGGTCTGGGCTCTGTGTCATTTCTCCTGCTCATCACCATATTGGTCACCATCGTGCTCAAGTGTCAGAAAGTCAAGCCCAGCAAAGCTGCTGCTCCCTGCAGGAACAGTGTGATCAGTGAGAGGAACTCCACCATCGCAGACTCTACTCTGGTCTCCAACGATGCGTACTGGTACAGTCTGTTTCTAGCAGAGACCAGGAAAGGAAAGCTGGTGGTCAGACAGCCTGTGCCAAAGGGCTCCAGATACATCGTGTCCAGTTTACCAAGAGGAACAGGACTGACAGACACCAGTGACTCAGCAGCCTCCACATTACAGGTATAAAAAATACAAGATTTAATCAAAAGTGACCGTAGTAGCCATTAACGTCTTGTTGTGTCAGGACTAAGCTATTTGTTCTCCCCTTTTCACTTTTGTTACGCATGAAGAGCATTCACACATCCAAAATTAGGCAAATAAAAATTTAATATTGAGCATCAACATGTGGATTCATCTCCTCGAAAAAAATGGCAGTTCAAATTATTTAAATCTTTCAGAATATGCCGAAATGTTTCTCAATATTTAATCAATTAATCAACATAATTTCATTTTGTTAGAGATATATTATATGTTTTCGTAATTCTAGTGGATCTAGTGGATTCGAGGAAATGTGTCTTCAGCAATGCATATTTTTCAAGCTAGTGCACATTAACGTAAAATTAAATGCGAAGTTAGAAGTTACAGCAATTATTTATCATACGCAAACGGATCCTGTCATTTGATCGCGTTAGGTATTGCTTTTACGCACAGGCGACCGTGCGTAAAAGACGCCAAACTCACTGAAATAGTTTGAATTAGTTACTACTCTGTATGTTTTCACTCCCTAGGCGGAAGTTGGTTAAACGAACAAAATACTTTAAATAAATGATTATATGATCTTATGCAATGTCAAAATTACTCCTTCGTTTTTAAAAGATATTTGACAGCGAAACAGCAAAAGGAGTTCAGAAATCTGAGTTGAAATCTGTAGTAATCAAATATTCCCAGCTATTTGAGACTGTCATAAAGAAGTGCGCTTTCAACTGTCATATAATTTATTTTCTGTCAAATACTGTTCCACAACTTTCAAAACCAAGCACTAGAGTATTCTCGTCGCTGTTCTCCAAGAAAACACACTCACTGATGATGTAAGCGCACTCACTATAGTTCATTGGTGGAGGAGAAGTCATACATGCTGATTACATGGACGTCACTCTTGGTCTTAGCTTGAGAAACGTTTTCTTTCAGATCCGCATTTCGGTCGCCCTTTGAACAAGGCTTGTATAACCTATACGTTTCAGTACCTCTAAGGATTTGTATACTGTGACTTCACGACGATGTCTACGTTCGTGTTTTGGAGAGGGTGCGTTGCATTTTTCATTTTGCTTTCTGCCATCATGAACACTGTATTCACAGTCACTCACTACTCTGTCCCCGAAGAAATGGAGGAAGGCTCTGTTGTTGCTAATTTAGCAACTGACCTGGGACTAGACACGAAGACACTAAAGGGAAGGAAAATGCGCATTGACGTTGTGGGTAACAAGAAATATCTTGACATCAACAAAGACACAGGAGAGCTGTTTATTTCGGAAAGAATAGACCGAGAGTTTTTATGCCCTTTAAAGACAACAACGTCGTGCTTTTTAAAATTGGACGCTACCATTGAGAATCCAATTCGAATGTTTAACATAGAGGTAGAAATCACGGATATTAATGATAACGCTCCTCATTTTAGAAGAGGAACGATGCATCTGGACATTTCTGAGTCAAGCCCTGTTGGTGAGAGATTCTCACTGAATAATGCTGCGGACCCGGATGTTGGAACGAATTCTGTAAAAAACTACCACCTGAGCGCGAGTGAACATTTCTCCATTGAGATTCAGACTGGACGAGACGGGACAAAGTTTGCAGATCTGATTCTGAAAAAAGCTTTAGATAGAGAGCAGCAGGCTGTTCATAATCTAATGCTCACAGCAGTGGACGGTGGAGTCCCCACGCGCACAGGTACAGCCAGCATCATTGTTCGCGTGCTTGATGTGAACGACAACGCCCCTTCATTTGACAAAGACAAATATGTAGTAGAAGTGATGGAAAACTCCCCAATTGGCAGTCTAGTTATGAAAGTAAACGCAACTGATTTAGATGAGGGTTCTAACTCTGATATAATGTATTCATACAGTTTGTATACATCAGAGAGAACACAGCAGGTGTTTAACCTGAATTCAGAAAATGGTGAAATCAGAGTGAAAGAGATGATAAATTATGAAGACTTTAGAGTTTATGAAATGGAGATTATTGCCAGTGACAAGGGGCCTAACTCATTATCTGGACAGTGTAAACTGACAATACAGGTGACAGATATGAATGACAACCATCCAGAAATATCCATCAAATCATTTCAGAGTCCGATCAAAGAAAATGAACCAATAGACACAGTGATAGCTGTAGTTAGTGTCAGTGATAAAGACTCAGGTGACAATGGGGTGGTTGATCTTCATATTCCTGATAATATGCCTTTCAAACTGAGGGAGTCCTCTGATAACTATTATGAATTAGTGGTGTCAGAGCCGTTAGACCGTGAGAAGGTCCCAGAATATGACATCACTTTCACTGTGACAGACAGAGGTTCTCCTCCTTTATCTGACAATGAAACTATGACCTTAGAGCTGCTGGATGTCAATGACAATGTACCTCAGTTCTCTCAGTCATTTTACACGATACGTGTGATGGAGAATAACGCACCCGGGGCCCTGCTCAGCTCCCTCACTGCCTTTGACCCTGACCTCCATGAAAACCAGTATCTAGTTTATTTCATCCTCGAGAAGGAGATAGCCAACACCTCCATGTCCATGCTGTTCTCCATCAACCCAGAGAACGGCAATCTTTACGCACTGAAAACTTTTGACTATGAGATCGAGAAGGACTTTCTTTTCCACATCGAGGCCAGAGACTCTGGCTCTCCTCCACTCAGCAGTAACGTCACGGTCCACATCATCATTGTGGACCAGAACGACAACGCTCCGGTCATTGTGTCTCCGTGGCGAGCGCACGGCTCAGTGGTGGAGGAAAAGATCCCCAGGTCCACCGATAAAGGCTCTCTGGTTGCCAAGGTGATAGCCTTAGACACAGACTCGGTGCACAACTCTCGGATTACCTACCAGTTTCTACAGGTGACTGACGCCACCTTGTTCAGTCTGGACCAGTACAACGGAGAGATCCGGACTATGAGGATGTTCAGCTACAGAGATCCGCGCCACCAGAGACTGGTTGTTATTGCTAAAGACAACGGGGAGCCTGCTCTGTCTGCTACAGTCACCATCAAGCTGTCCACAATGGAGACTGCAGTTAAGGCCTTCTCTGACATGACTGAGGTTCCTCTGGAGTACGACATCTTCTCAGACCTGAACCTGTATTTGGTCATCGGTCTGGGCTCGGTGTCATTTCTCCTGCTCATCACCATATTGGTCACCATCGTGCTCAAGTGTCAGAAAGTCAAGCCCAGCAAAGCTGCTGCTCCCTGCAGGAACAGTGTGATCAGTGAGAGGAACTCCACCATCGCAGACTCCACTCTGGTCTCCAACGATGCGTACTGGTACAGTCTGTTTCTAGCAGAGACCAGGAAAGGAAAGCTGGTGGTCAGACAGCCTGTGCCAAAGGGCTCCAGATACATCGTGTCCAGTTTACCAAGAGGAACAGGACTGACAGACACGAGTGATTCAGCAGCCTCCACTCTGCAGGTATGGGAAAAACTATCTAATAAACGTTCTTCACATGGTCCCACAGGATGACAGATCAAGTCCACTCATGAATGACTTTAGCCTTGAAAATATTTTCACATGAGAAAGTTAATAGTTTGATTTCTTCTCTGCACTTCTTACGCATAGTTATCGACCACTTAACGTAAAATAAAATCCTGTATTAAAAATAAAATTCTGAAAATCCAAATATGGATTAATGTCCTAAAACAAGGTGGTAGCTTGATACTTATTGAATTTCACAGAAATTTAAAAAAAGAGAATACGTTTAGATTTTACAAAAAGAAAAATCAATATGCTTTGCTTTCGTAAAAATAATTCTTTTTTTAATCAAGGGTGGATTTTTTTTGTGGACAATCTTTATTCAAATAGGCCTAATGCATTTTGCTCGATGTTGGGGAAAATGTTACCATATTACGCAGTATCGTTCTATAGCTAAAACCGATCAAATACCAAGGATAATTCAGATGTTGTCGTTTGGCACTGCTTTTACGCACAGACGTCTGTGCGTAAAAATCGCCAATCACAAATAAAGGCGTATTTATAAAAAAAATCATTGCATTCAAAATACACGCCAAACCTTGTTAAATAAAAACGTAAATAAAAAATAAGCTGAATAATTTAGACAAAACAAAACCCATTAGATTTTCTGAATTGCATGAGCTTATAGCGCATGGAAATTCAGAAATCCAAATTGAAACTACGGCAAAAAAAAAAAAATACATAGGGTGATTACACTCTGCATGAGTTATGATGAGTTATTTTTGTTTTCAAACGTTGCAAAGCCCAACACTAGACATTCTCGTCGCTGCTCTCCAAGAAAACACACTCATCGATGAGGTCATCGCAATCACTATAGTTCATTGGTGGAAGAGAATTTCGACATGTTTATTACAACGACGTCACCCTGGATCTTAGCGTGAACATCGTCTTCTTTTCAGATCTGCTTTTCGTTCGTCCATTCAACAAGAGGACGTTTTATACGTTTCAACACCTCTGCGGATTTGGATACTGTAACTTCACGATGCTTCGCAACACTCGATTGATGTTTGGGACAAGGTGCGTTTCACTACTGATCTTTCTGTCAGCGATCATGGACATTGTATACACCGTCACCCATTATTCTGTTCCCGAGGAAATGGAAGAAGGCTCTGTTGTTGCTAATTTAGCAACTGACCTGGGACTAGATGTGAAGACACTAAAGGGAAGGAAAATGCGCATTGACGTTATAGGTAACAAAAAATACCTCGACATCAACAAAGACACAGGAGAGCTGTTTATTTTAGAAAGAATTGACCGAGAGTTTTTGTGTGCACTGAAGACGTGCTTTTTAAGATTGGACGCTACCATTGAGAATCCAATTCGAATGTTTAACATAGAGGTAGAAATCACGGATATTAATGATAACGCGCCTCATTTCAGAAGAGGAACGATGCATCTAGACATTTCTGAGTCAAGCCCTGTTGGTGAGAGATTCTCACTGAATAATGCTGCGGACCCGGATGTTGGAACGAATTCTGTAAAAAACTACCACCTGAGCGCGAGTGAACATTTCTCCATTGAGATTCAGACTGGACGCGACGGGACAAAGTTTGCCGATCTGATTCTGAAAAAAGCTTTAGATAGAGAGCAGCAGGCTGTTCATAATCTAATGCTCGCTGCTGTGGACGGTGGAGTCCCCACGCGCACAGGTACAGCCAGCATAATTGTTCGCGTGCTCGATGTGAACGACAACGCCCCTTCATTTGACAAAGACAAATATGTAGTAGAAGTGATGGAAAACTCCCCAATTGGCAGTCTAGTTATGAAAGTAAACGCAACTGATTTAGATGAGGGTTCTAACTCTGATATAATGTATTCATACAGTTTGTATACATCAGAGAGAACACAGCAGGTGTTTAACCTGAATTCAGAAAATGGTGAAATCAGAGTGAAAGAGATGATAAATTATGAAGACTTTAGAGTTTATGAAATGGAGATTATTGCCAGTGACAAGGGGCCTAACTCATTATCTGGACAGTGTAAACTGACAATACAGGTGACAGATATGAATGACAACCATCCAGAAATATCCATCAAATCATTTCAGAGTCCGATCAAAGAAAATGAACCAATAGACACAGTGATAGCTGTAGTTAGTGTCAGTGATAAAGACTCAGGTGACAATGGGGTGGTTGATCTTCACATTCCTGATAATATGCCTTTCAAACTGAGGGAGTCCTCTGATAACTATTATGAATTAGTGGTGTCAGAGCCGTTAGACCGTGAGAAGGTCCCAGAATATGACATCACTTTCACTGTGACAGACAGAGGTTCTCCTCCTTTATCTGACAATGAAACTATGACGTTAGAGCTGCTGGATGTCAATGACAATGTACCTCAGTTCTCTCAGTCATTTTACACGATACGTGTGATGGAGAATAATGCACCTGGGGCCCTGCTCAGCTCCCTCACTGCCTTTGACCCTGACCTCCATGAAAACCAGTATCTAGTTTATTTCATCCTCGAGAAGGAGATAGCCAACACCTCCATGTCCATGCTGTTCTCCATCAACCCAGAGAACGGCAATCTTTACGCACTGAAAACTTTTGACTATGAGATCGAGAAGGATTTTCTTTTCCACATCGAGGCCAGAGACTCTGGCTCTCCTCCACTCAGCAGTAACGTCACGGTCCACATCATCATTGTGGACCAGAACGACAACCCTCCGGTCATTGTGTCTCCGTGGCGAGCGCACGGCTCGGTGGTGGAGGAAAAGATCCCCAGGTCCACCGAAAAAGGCTCTCTGGTTGCCAAGGTGATAGCCTTAGACACAGACTCGGTGCACAACTCGCGGATTACCTACCAGTTTCTACAGGTGACTGACGCCACCTTGTTCAGTCTGGACCAGTACAACGGAGAGATCCGGACGATGAGGATGTTCAGCTACAGAGATCCGCGCCACCAGAGACTGGTTGTTATTGCTAAAGACAACGGGGAGCCCGCTCTGTCTGCTACAGTCACCATCAAACTGTCCACAATGGAGACTGCAGTTAAGGCCTTCTCTGACATGACTGAGGTACCTCTGGAGTACGACATCTTCTCAGACCTGAACCTGTATTTGGTCATCGGTCTCGGCTCAGTGTCGTTTCTCCTGCTCATCACCATATTGGTCACCATCGTGCTCAAGTGTCAGAAAGTCAAGCCCAGCAAAGCTGCTGCTCCCTGCAGGAACAGTGTGATCAGTGAGAGGAATTCCACCATTGCAGACTCCACTCTGGTCTCCAACGATGCTTACTGGTACAGTCTGTTTCTAGCAGAGACCAGGAAAGGAAAGCTGGTGGTCAGACAGCCTGTGCCAAAGGGCTCTAGATACATCGTGTCCAGTTTACCAAGAGGAACAGGACTGACAGACACGAGTGATTCAGCAGCCTCTACCCTACAGGTATGGGAAAAGTATCTATTAAACATTATAGGATCACTCAAGATGAACCATCAAGTCCATTCAGGAAATACTATAGTCATGAAAAAATGTTCACATGAGAAAGTGAACAATTTACTCTCCTCTGCACTTCTTACGCATGCTGTAGTTATTAAACGCTTAACGCTAAATCCACAAATTAAAGTCAAATACTGACAACACACATATGGATACAAGTTCTAAAACTAGGTGGTAGGTTGATTCTCATTGGATTTCAGAGTGTTGTACATACAACACGTGTGTTATACATATAAATAATCAATATGCTTTACTTCTGTCAAAATATTTCTTAATTAATCCAGAGTGGAGTTTTCTAAGGACAATCTTTATTCAAATAGGCCTAATGCATTTTGCTCCACGTGGTACATACGGATATTACGAAGTGACGTTCTACAACCATAACTGATCAAACACCAAGAATACTTGAGCTGCTGTTGCGTTTGGCACTGCTTTTGCGCACATATACCGTGCGTAAAAGTTGACAAACACAAAGGAAGGAGTTGAAATTCGGAAATACTTCAAATATTTTCAATATCTGTGTAAAAGTGGCACTAGTTATCATAACGTTACGAAAAAACGCTAATACATACTGAAATATCAAAATTAGGCAATTGTTATTAACATTTTTAGCAGCCAAACAGAATAAGAGTTCCAAATCCAACTTGAATACAGAAGCAAAACTTATTCCCAGCTCTTTGCGATTGTTATAAAGAGTGCTTTCACTGCGTAGTTTTATTATGTTATTTATTTTAATCTGCATGTAAAGCCTGGCACTGGACTGTTCTCGTCGCTCCTCTCCAAGAAAACACACTTACTGATGATGTCATTGCTCTTGCAGTATTCCATTGGTGGTAAGGGAGGCGGACATGCTTATCACACAGACGTCACGCTTGGTCTTTGCTTGAAGCCCCGTTTTCTTTTCGGATCCGCGTTTCTTTCGTCCATTTAACAGGAGGTCGTTTTTACATTTCAGCAGCTCCAAGGATTTGGATACCGTAACTAGAAAATGCTGCGCCACACTCGAATACTGTTTGGGAGAAGGTGCGTGTCGTTATTGATCTTTCTGTCAGCGATCATAAACGTTGTATATACCGTCACTCACTATTCTGTTCCCGAAGAAATGGAGGAAGGTTCTGTTGTTGCTAATTTAGCAACTGACCTGGGACTAGACGTGAAGACACTAAAGGGAAGGAAAATGCGCATTGACGTTGTGGGTAACAAGAAATACCTCGATATCAACAAAGACACAGGAGAGCTGTTTATTTCAGAAAGGATTGACCGAGAGTTTTTATGTCCATCAAAGACAACTACAAACTGCTTTGTGAGATTGGACGCTACCATTGAAAACCCAATTCGAATGTTTAACATAGAGGTAGAAATCACGGATATTAATGATAACGCTCCTCATTTTAGAAGAGGAACGATGCATCTGGACATTTCTGAGTCAAGCCCTGTTGGTGAAAGATTCTCACTGAATAATGCTGCGGACCCGGATGTCGGAACCAATTCTGTGAAAAACTACCACCTGAGCGCGAGTGAACATTTCTCCATTGAGATTCAGACTGGACGAGACGGGACAAAGTTTGCAGATCTGATTCTGAAAAAAGCTTTAGATAGAGAGCAGCAGGCTGTTCATAATCTAATGCTCACTGCTGTGGACGGTGGAGTCCCCACGCGCACAGGTACAGCCAGCATCATTGTTCGCGTGCTCGATGTGAATGACAACGCCCCTTCATTCGAGAAAGACAAATATGTAGTAGAAGTGATGGAAAACTCCCCAATTGGCAGTCTAGTTATGAAAGTAAACGCAACTGATTTAGATGAGGGTTCTAACTCTGATATAATGTATTCATACAGTTTGTATACATCAGAGAGAACACAGCAGGTGTTTAACCTGAATTCAGAAAATGGTGAAATCAGAGTGAAAGAGATGATAAATTATGAAGACTTTAGAGTTTATGAAATGGAGGTTATTGCCAGTGACAAGGGGCCTAACTCATTATCTGGACAGTGTAAACTGACAATACAGGTGACAGATATGAATGACAACCATCCAGAAATATCCATCAAATCATTTCAGAGTCCGATCAAAGAAAATGAACCAATAGACACAGTGATAGCTGTAGTTAGTGTCAGTGATAAAGACTCAGGTGACAATGGGGTGGTTGATCTTCATATTCCTGATAATATGCCTTTCAAACTGAGGGAGTCCTCTGATAACTATTATGAATTAGTGGTGTCAGAGCCGTTAGACCGTGAGAAGGTCCCAGAATATGACATCACTTTCACTGTGACAGACAGAGGTTCTCCTCCTTTATCTGACAATGAAACTATGACGTTAGAGCTGCTGGATGTCAATGACAATGTACCTCAGTTCTCTCAGTCATTTTACACGATACGTGTGATGGAGAATAACGCACCTGGGGCCCTGCTCAGCTCCCTCACTGCCTTTGACCCTGACCTCCATGAAAACCAGTATCTAGTTTATTTCATCCTCGAGAAGGAGATAGCCAACACCTCCATGTCCATGCTGTTCTCCATCAACCCAGAGAACGGCAATCTTTACGCACTGAAAACTTTTGACTATGAGATCGAGAAGGATTTTCTTTTCCACATCGAGGCCAGAGACTCTGGCTCTCCTCCACTCAGCAGTAACGTCACGGTCCACATCATCATTGTGGACCAGAACGACAACGCTCCGGTCATTGTGTCTCCATGGCGTGCGCACGGCTCGGTGGTGGAGGAAAAGATCCCCAGGTCCACCGATAAAGGCTCTCTGGTTGCCAAGGTGATAGCCTTAGACACAGACTCGGTGCACAACTCGCGGATTACCTACCAGTTTCTACAGGTGACTGACGCCACCTTGTTCAGTCTGGACCAGTACAACGGAGAGATCCGGACGATGAGGATGTTCAGCTACAGAGATCCGCGCCACCAGAGACTGGTTGTTATTGCTAAAGACAACGGGGAGCCCGCTCTGTCTGCTACAGTCACCATCAAGCTGTCCACAATGGAGACTGCAGTTAAGGCCTTCTCTGACATGACTGAGGTACCTCTGGAGTACGACATCTTCTCAGACCTGAACCTGTATTTGGTCATCGGTCTCGGCTCAGTGTCGTTTCTCCTGCTCATCACCATATTGGTCACCATCGTGCTCAAGTGTCAGAAAGTCAAGCCCAGCAAAGCTGCTGCTCCCTGCAGGAACAGTGTGATCAGTGAGAGGAACTCCACCATCGCAGACTCCACTCTGGTCTCCAACGATGCTTACTGGTACAGTCTGTTTCTAGCAGAGACCAGGAAAGGAAAGCTGGTGGTCAGACAGCCTGTGCCAAAGGGCTCTAGATACATCGTGTCCAGTTTACCAAGAGGAACAGGACTGACAGACACGAGTGACTCAGCAGCCTCCACTCTGCAGGTATGGGAAAAAGTATCTATTAAACATTCTACACATGGTTTCCCAAGATGACTCATCAAGTCCACCTATGAATGACTATAGTCATGAACATATTTTCAAGCGAGAAAAAGACGAATTTGATCTCTCCTCTGCAGTTTTTTATGCATAATTATCAATCGTTTAACATAAAGCAAAATCCACAATTAAGGAAAAATTACAATATGCTTATGAATAAATGTCCTAAAACGAGGTTGTAACTTGATTACTATTGCATTTCACAGATTGTTGTTAAATATAAGACGTTTTTTTATACACATAAATAATCAATATGCTTTACTTTTGTCAAAATATTTCTTATTAAATCCAGAGTGGAGTTGTTTATGGACAATCTTTATTCAAATAGGTGTAATGCATTTTGCTCAACGTGGTACATCAGGATATTACGAAGTGACGTTCTACAACCATAACTGATCAAACAGCAAGAATACTTGAGATGCTGTCCCGTTTGGCACTGCTTTTACGCACAAAGACTGTGCGTAAAAGTCGCCAAGGAAGGAGTTGAAATCCGGAAATACTCTTGAGTATTTTAAACATCTGTGTAAAAGTGTCACTAGCTATCATAAGGTTATGAATAAATGCTAATACACAATGAAATATAAAAAATACGCATTTTTTTCAAAACATTTTTAGCAGCCAAAGAGAATAAGAGTTCCAAAATCCAACTTGAAAACATCAGCAAACTTTTTCTTAGCTGTTTTCGATTGTCATAAAGAAGTGATTTTACTGCGTAATTTCCTTATATCATTTTTTAATCTGTAAAACTGCAAAGCCTGGCACTGGACTGTTCTCGTCGCTCCTCTCCAAGAAAACACACTTCTTGATGATGTCATCTTTCTCGCAGTATTTCATTGGTGGTTGGGGAGGCGGACATGTTTACGCCATATACGTCAGCTTGGTTTTTCCTTGAAACCCCGTTTTCTTTTCGCATCCGCGTTTCTTTCGTCTATGTAACAGGAGGTCGTTTTTACATTTCAGCAGCTCCAAGGATTTGGATACCGTAACTACAAAATGCTGCGCCACACTCGAATACTGTTTGGGAGAAGGTGCGTGTCGTTATTGATCTTTCTGTCAGCGATCATAAACGTTGTATACACCGTCACTCACTATTCTGTTCCCGAAGAAATGGAGGAAGGCTCTGTTGTTGCTAATTTAGCAACTGACCTGGGACTAGACGTGAAGACAATAAAGGGAAGGAAAATGCGCATTGACGTTGTGGGTAACAAGAAGTACCTCGATATCAACAAAGACACAGGAGAGCTGTTTATTTCAGAGAGAATTGACCGAGAGTTTTTATGCGCAATTAAGACAACTGAATCGTGCTTTTTAAGATTGGACGCTACCATTGAGAATCCAATTCGAATGTTTAACATAGAGGTAGAAATCACGGATATTAATGATAACGCGCCTCATTTTAGAAGAGGAACGATGCATCTGGACATTTCTGAGTCAAGCCCTGTTGGTGAGAGATTCTCACTGAATAATGCTGCGGACCCGGATATTGGAGCCAATTCTGTAAAAAACTACCACCTGAGCGCGAGTGAACATTTCTCCATTGAGATTCAGACTGGACGAGACGGGACAAAGTTTGCAGATCTGATTCTGAAAAAAGCTTTAGATAGAGAGCAGCAGGCTGTTCATAATCTAATGCTCACTGCTGTGGACGGTGGAGTCCCCACGCGCACAGGTACAGCCAGCATAATTGTTCGCGTGCTCGATGTGAACGACAACGCCCCTTCATTTGACAAAGACAAATATGTAGTAGAAGTGATGGAAAACTCCCCAATTGGCAGTCTAGTTATGAAAGTAAACGCAACTGATTTAGATGAGGGTTCTAACTCTGATATAATGTATTCATACAGTTTGTATACATCAGAGAGAACACAGCAGGTGTTTAACCTGAATTCAGAAAATGGTGAAATCAGAGTGAAAGAGATGATAAATTATGAAGACTTTAGAGTTTATGAAATGGAGATTATTGCCAGTGACAAGGGGCCTAACTCATTATCTGGACAGTGTAAACTGACAATACAGGTGACAGATATGAATGATAACCATCCAGAAATATCCATCAAATCATTTCAGAGTCCGATCAAAGAAAATGAACCAATAGACACAGTCATAGCTGTAGTTAGTGTCAGTGACAAAGACTCAGGTGACAATGGGGTGGTTGATCTTCATATTCCTGATAATATGCCTTTTAAACTGAGGGAGTCCTCTGATAACTATTATGAGTTAGTGGTGTCAGAGCCGTTAGACCGTGAGAAGGTCCCAGAATATGACATCACTTTCACTGTGACAGACAGAGGTTCTCCTCCTTTATCTGATAATGAAACTATGACGTTAGAGCTGCTGGATGTCAATGACAATGTACCTCAGTTCTCTCAGTCATTTTACACGATACGTGTGATGGAGAATAACGCACCTGGGGCCCTGCTCAGCTCCCTCACTGCCTTTGACCCTGACCTCCATGAAAACCAGTATCTAGTTTATTTCATCCTCGAGAAGGAGATAGCCAACACCTCCATGTCCATGCTGTTCTCCATCAACCCAGAGAACGGCAATCTTTACGCACTGAAAACTTTTGACTATGAGATCGAGAAGGACTTTCTTTTCCACATCGAGGCCAGAGACTCTGGCTCTCCTCCACTCAGCAGTAACGTCACGGTCCACATCATCATTGTGGACCAGAACGACAACGCTCCGGTCATTGTGTCTCCGTGGCGAGCGCACGGCTCGGTGGTGGAGGAAAAGATCCCCAGGTCCACCGAAAAAGGCTCTCTGGTTGCCAAGGTGATAGCCTTAGACACAGACTCAGTGCACAACTCTCGGATTACCTACCAGTTTCTACAGGTGACTGACGCCACCTTGTTCAGTCTGGACCAGTACAACGGAGAGATCCGGACTATGAGGATGTTCAGCTACAGAGATCCGCGCCACCAGAGACTGGTTGTTATTGCTAAAGACAACGGGGAGCCTGCTCTGTCTGCTACAGTCACCATCAAGCTGTCCACAATGGAGACTGCAGTTAAGGCCTTCTCTGACATGACTGAGGTACCTCTGGAGTACGACATCTTCTCAGACCTGAACCTGTATTTGGTCATCGGTCTGGGCTCTGTGTCATTTCTCCTGCTCATCACCATATTGGTCACCATCGTGCTCAAGTGTCAGAAATCCAAGCCCAGCAAAGCTGCTGCTCCCTGCAGGAACAGTGTGATCAGTGAGAGGAACTCCACCATCGCAGACTCCACTCTGGTCTCCAACGATGCTTACTGGTACAGTCTGTTTCTAGCAGAGACCAGGAAAGGAAAGCTGGTGGTCAGACAGCCTGTGCCAAAGGGCTCCAGATACATCGTGTCTAGTTTACCAAGAGGAACAGGACTGACAGACACTAGTGACTCAGCAGCCTCTACCCTACAGGTACAAATGAACACTTGCTTCACTGCAGTTTAAATATACTATCGTTCAATCCTTTGTGTTGTTAAAGATAGTATTTGTATCTTTTTAAAACAGCTCAAACTAAATTTTTTCATTACTTGCGTATTGGCAATTTTGCAGCTCATACATTACCGGGTAAGTAATACATTCATAAACACAAATAGATGAATAACTATAATCTGCGTTGCGGTTGAAACAATGAGGCACATGTTTGATCACCATCAAATATCCTAACAACACAAATCCCACCCCCCCCCCACCTCCCCCAATTTAAAAACATACACACTAAGAATTGTTCAAATGTTTGTATTTTTACTCAACACGTGTCTAATTATATAAAATTCAGAGAACAATTTAGAGAACAATCAACCTTAACAGCATTGGAGCCCTTTAATTTTTGATCGAATAAAAAAGGATCAGACTTATGTAAATGTCAACAAAACAGCACCCACCTAAAAAAATAAATACTCATGCTTTCTAAAATATCTTGCAGCGTTGGTATTTTAGTCTTTCTGGAGGGTGGGGTCGGGGTGAGAGCAGCACTTGTTAACTTCTTTAAAACTGTAACTGCCTCAGAAACATTTCTTTGATTTCAGTTTGTTGCCTATTTACCAGTGGAAATGATTGTGTCTTCACTCTTATCATCGCAATTGAAAACATAATCAATTCCAAAACAGAACAGGAACACAAATAAAAAGAGATAATATTTTCGTGACTGGTTATCAGATATATTTCTTGCCATGCACGATCTACTGTGTGTCTTCCAATACACATGCTCATCTTGAATTGTTAGAATGATTCTCTTATCCATAACATCATTTTTCAGCACATAAGACCTCTGCTGGGTGGTGGTTCCATCACTGTCAATTGCTTACAGATGGAGCATGCTGTCAGTCTGCAGAGATGCAGAGTCATGAGATGGGACTTCTCTGTGCTCTGTATCAATCTCTCTATATCTCTCTCTCAGTCTCTCTATTTATCATGCTCTTGGTGCAAGACAAATTCCCCTTGGGGCAATAAAAAGTTTAATTCATCCATTCTATCTATCTATCTATCTATCTATCTATCTATCTATCTATCTGATGGTAAGTATGCTGCTTGATGAACAAGCACAGAGCTAAATGCTAAATTGTGTGTAACCCCTTATATCCATAGAACAGATTTAACAAGCTGCAGTATCTGTTATGAAGGTTCACGCCGACCATGTTTAGTTTGTTTTATTTTTCAAAGATAACATTGTATTCATAGTTCCACTGCTCGGTGATCATAGGATGCATACAAAATAACGTTTTTTCTTATTCTTGCAATGAACTGACCATTAATTTGCTTGTTTTTTTTCTCCCCACTCTAAAGTACCCTAAATGAGGGAAGTCCACACTGCAGCTGGAGGTATGCAGGAGTCTCACTCCCCCACCCCGGAAGCCCTGTAATGAATGATGTTAGAGAATTTAGTGTCTGATTTGTTTTCTGTGTTTGCTTTGGTTTTCAGTGGATTATTTTGTTTCATTTTTCTGGGGAAGGAGATTTTTTTAATTGCTAAAACGTCACTCAACTGACATAATATGCAGTTCACCAAATCTCCCGTTTGAACATCTTAATTTCTTAATTCTGGTAACTATAACTCGGATAACAGTCTCCCCTTTAAATCCCAAAACAATGAGTCTATGCAACATAACTACCACAGCGAATAATACTACCAATTTCTGTGTTTAAGGATTCATTATTATGATTGAATTCAGGAGACACATTACAATACTGACAACATTATAATTCTAATGGTCAATATTCTGATTCTGATGATTCATAGACCATTTTGCAGACAAGTGAAAGTGGGGATCCAGGTGAAGCAGTATTAACACAGTAATCATTACTTTTGGTGAACAAAGTGAGAATTAAGTACAGCCAGCCCCTGAGCCAAACACATGTATCCTATTCAATAATAAGTTAATCATCTTTCAATGTGAAATAACAACATCAACATGCTGTTTGTCCTGAAGGTCATTGATCACAGTTCAATGTAATCCTTCATTTTAATTATTTGGGCATTTACTGGCTTTGCTTTGTTCAGAATCTGGCTTTTGCTGTTATTACACAAGTCAAGAAGTTCATGTTTTAATAGAATCACACTGTTCTCAAAGTGATCCTGTGCATGTGAAGGTTAATTCATGCTCATTCCTGACTGACCCATCAGTAAAAGATGAGAGAGGGTATGTTATTTTTCAATGTTAATAAGTGGGTAGTGCTGTTTCTGTCTAATTTGGTTGACGAAATGTAATTTAACTGAGTGTTACTGACTTCACAGGACGTCACTTTTGAATTTCCTGTCTGCTGTAGTGTGACCTACTTCTTCATGCAGGAGAGGCGCAATGTGAAACCAGACACCCAGTTACCTAGCAACCACTCTCCTCTCCGCATAATCTAGGAGCATGGTATTCATTGATAAACCCTCAACCTCACCACTACATGTTCAAGGATCTTCCCAACCCCTCCACCCTCTCTGTCTCCTGCCTGAAGCCCCTTTCTGAGTGACAGACAACGGCTGCATGAGATACTATGTCAGTTTGAAAGTCACAAGGCTGTCATTGCTGTGGTTCTTTACTTGATATATTTTTTTATTCTTTTGTCTCGTTTGCAGGAATCCACTACCAGCAGCAGCAGCTCCACATAGAAGAGCCACACCTCCGACTGCGTACTGCACTGACGCTGATGAGAAAGCTTCACCGAGGAAAAGAGAAGCCCCTGCTCATAACCCACCCATGTCTGTCCTGCTAACTCTGGTCCTTGTTTCTAACAATGTGCAGTTGTCATGCTATAATGCCAAATTGGACTACGGTAGCTAATCAAGGACACCACTCTGCCCCCCTCCTCCCTCCCTTCTTCAAGCACATGAAAAGCCAATCAACAATGCCCCTCTGTCCTTTCAATATGCATGAAAAGACTGCATGGCTTCAACCACACTCCACCTTCACGTAAATACATTTCAACAACAGACGCAAAGAAGCAGATTGTACAAAAAAAAGTACCAGTGGATTTTCAAAGAAGCCTCAGCCAGACTATGAGAATGGACACGGGAATGTTGAAATGCCTTTAAGAGACTGTTTTTCCTCTCTAAAAATGAAACACATGTTGTATATTACATTTTTAACCTCTGTGCTTTGTGTTACCATGTAAGCTTTGATGTATACAAGTTAGCTAAGAAGTTAAACAGCACAATTAACTATATGTCAAAAAAGCACCATGCAATGTTTTCAAGGATCAAGCAAATGGAAGCAGTATTTTCTAAATAAGGTATCTGTTGGTAGTTTTATGTTTTATACTTGACTTTGCGCATTTTATTGTGAGCCAGTCCTGACTTTATGAGTGGGAGTGATAAAATATTACTTCAAGCTGATCAGTACAAAAAACAGATAATTTGAGGCCTTTTGCTGATGCGTATCTGCCTTTCAGTTGTTTTTGCATGGATCAATCAAGAACTTGAATAGCTTTAGATGTTTTATTGTACTGAGCGATCCATTCCAACGACCACATGGAAGCTTACATTTCATTGGGACCACAATGTACATATAGCAGCATTATTCTGAAGTCCTAATCATAAAATCAGCAGAGAGGGTCAGCACATCTGTCGTGTCATACCTTTTTCATAGTTTCAAGGCAAAAGCAGCAGAGGGACTTGTATGTTGTCTTTCAGAAAGTTAGTTGGTTCAAATTCAAGTGTACAGTTTGCTTGAATGTTAAGCTCACTGGAATATTATTTTGAGAATACGAGTCATGGGGATTAAACTAAACTCAAGTGAACACAGAGTCTTTGAGAAAAGTTTGTTAATATCTCTTTATGACTACTGTATATACGTTAACATAACTGTGATTTAATTTTTGTTCATCTTTAAAGCCAAATTCTTGATGTTCCTTAATTTGATAATTTTCTAAGATTATGTAAGAAGTTATAAACCGTAAACTCAGAATCAAAATGAGGTCTTAATGTTTGCTCCACAGTTCACCAAATGAAAGCTGTGCTTGTGTGAATTTCTGACTGCTGTATGTATCTGCTTATGCAGCACATAATTAGGTATACGGAGCTAAGCGTCATATAGTTATCTACCATATGTGTGTATTATTGAACATGCCTTTCTTTCAATGCTAATGCTGAATATGTGAAAGTGAACAATGGTGTAACTCCTGTGCCATCTGATTTACGAGCCAACCTTTCTGTGAAACCTTAAATAGTTAGACATTACGTTGTCAAACTCTTGCACATTGCATTATTATTACGTATTATGACTTACAGGCAAAACATATACAGTCAGTGTTTTTGTACAGTGATCATTTAGTGTGCAATATGTGGTGACTTGTGTAGTGTGAGCTAACTGTATGAGATGGTCTGGTGGTCTGTATGATCTATTAAATACAAGAGTGAAATAGAACACCTGACTGAATGCTGTGCTTCTATACCTTTATGTTTTGTATTACAGGTTTAACAATTATTTTTATCAGGAGTGATTTAAAAAAAAAAAAAAGATTTAGTTTTATGGTTTGGTTAAAAAAAGCAAATTGACCTCCAGGTACTCTTCTCTCATGTCTTATATCTCATAGATATAATCAAGGGTCAAGTCAAAGTACACGTGTGATGACAATCATTTTAATATTACCAACCTTTAATGCTTGTAAACTTACATGCATAGATTGCACTCTCTGTCAGTTTAAAAGACATTTGGTTCCTTCCCAAAAGTTATCTCAGGCGTCTCTGGCCTTTGAACAGAATTTCAATGATTTAGTAAGTTCATGGAAAAGTCACATGCTTTATTAAATATATTAGAGTAAAGTCTGTGGAAATGATCATGTTTGAGATTTGTTGTGTGAACCTTAGAGTCGTGCTTCAAACAGACATGACGACATGTTTCATAAAATGCCAAAATATTACCATTGTTCTCCATACTGAAGGAGGGAGGCTGCTGTATCTGTACGTAGATGCATACTTGTCAGTATGTTTGACATTTAAATAATTTTTTCTTTCAAGGTTTTGGTCTAAGATGTCATAAAATGTTTAACTATATTATTTACCCGTATACAGCAAACTTTAAACTAAAATGTTAAGTGAGTTGTCAAGAGGAAATGCAGGATATTTTGTAGATTATTCTTGATTTTTTGGTCTCTAGTGACATACCCTCATGATCACTGGGAACAGCTTTAGACTGTCTGAAAAGAATAAAATAACACTGACGTGTACATGTTCAAACTGGAGTTGATGACAGGAAAATAAATTGTGCTTTGTTACCTTCAGTTTATGTAATTTATTTTAAACTGAAGTTAATTGTTTCTGACAAGCCGCTTTAATCAACAAAATGACAGGGAGGCTTGACTGCCCAAAATGCTAAACTGAATTGTTCTTCCACGCGAAAGCAAATGTACCTGTGTGTGTGTTTCTTACAAAGACCGTCTACAGCCACACTGCTACAAGAACACAAGTAGACACTCCGGATGTTTCCTTTGCTGTAGTGTGAGTATTGAGTCAGGTAAAGTGTAAATTGTTTGTCATACTGTATAATAACAGTCTGAGCAAAGGCTTAAAGTTCTGCTGGTTTCCACGGTAGATTAATTCTAATTTGATAAAATTAATATAACAAAAGAACAGTCTAGATCTGCCCTTTATATAAATAATAACTTTTATTTATAACTTTTATTTATATAGCACCTTTAAAAACACATGTCATGAGATAACTTTTGATAATATTGAGTACTATATAAATGAACAGTTGGTTTATTTATTGATTGAACAGTTTTGGTTAAACTAACTCAACAGCTAGTCACTTTCACCTTAATTGACATTATAGTACATGACCAGTAGTCTGTCAAACCCTTGCCATTTCTCAGAACAGGTTACAATTTACAAGTCAAGCTTGTAAGTCACTGAGGATTAGAAGGTTCTGCCACATACAAGCTTTAAATGAGTCACATCTTCACCAGACATCCTGTATAAGAAGCAACATATAGGGACTTGCTTTCCAATTGAAGTGAGATTTTGTCAAGTTTTCTATATCTAAATAATAATCTAAAAAGCAAAGCTCTCTTCCATATTTCAATTTGGGTAAATGCATGACTCATTACTTACTTGTTCAGTGAACAATATTTAAAACAATAACAATAAGTTAAAACAAGACAAACAAAAGAAAAGGAATTTGAGTAAGTCCATGATAATACCTCTGTCCTGTGTGAAGGCTGTAGAAACTGTTCCAATCCCCTGTTTTTTCTCCACAGTCAGCACATTCACTACATGTGAAGGAATCATCATAATCTTTACCCTGCAAAAACAAACGCAATGTAAAAAGTGACAAATATTTACAGGAGAGGGCAACTACATTATCTCTTTACTAAAATCGAAATGATATAATGAATAATGCAAATTAGCTGAATGGGTGCACTGTCAGCGTGCTGATACACATTTTATAAAAATAACAATGTTATTTTCCCAAGAGTTAACAGTATTTTGCAAACAATGCATTTTTTTCATGTTTTATTATTTTTCCTGAGGGTGGAATAGTCAGTGTGTCTCTGCCTTTGTGTTTACGCACACATGACCTCATCTCCCTGGGGAGATGAGGTCATGTGTGAGCATGAAGAGGCTTTCAGGAGTCTTTATCACCACACGCCTCCAAGAGGAGACCCTCACCCTGCCTCCTGTTCTGGTTCACTTGCAGACAAGCACACTGACACAGCAATGCGCCAATATGGAACAAAGCACTCGATCAACCACCAGCTGGCACTAGTAGGCTAACATGTGCACCATACATCATGCTGTAATATACTTTATGAGTGAGTGTATTTCTGAGGTCATATTTGTAATGCACAGTTTTTATGACACTAAAGAGAAGGTTTATTTTTAACAGTTATATTTTAAATATGAATGCCTAAAAAAATATGGTCTGAACTGCAATTGAAAGCTGCCCTGATACCTTCAGAAAAAAATACTTGGTGTAAATAAATTATAAGGCAATAATACTGCGCTACGATGGAGGGGACTATGCAGTCTACATATTTAAAAAAAAAAAACATTTGTCAGGGATTGCGGGTGCAGCTGACTTTCTTTGTCTGCAGCATTCACAGCTCAAGCATCACCTCCCCCCGTTTCCTTTCCCCCTCAGCCCAGCTTGTTTTCAGCACCATGGACAGTGACCTGCCTACTGGAGCTGCGTTGCCATGGTGACGCGCAGTCTATTCTGCTGGAGCACGCGGTGTCCTCTGAAGCTGTCTGTGATTTAATATTCAGACGTGCCCCTCCCTCATTTCACAGCGCTACATCCGCAGCACACATATCTGATGAACAGTCTCTGTTAAAATATATATCATGTATGTAGTGTCGTTACCTCTGCCTACTACGGGTCGATAATTAAGACATTTGGGTGCTGGTGAAAAAAATATGGGTGCATTGGTGAAGCATGGGGGAGCGTGGAGGCAGAAAAGGGAGGGGCTGTTGCAGAATGCGGCAGTGCTCGTGCACGCGCTCGAATTGGCCTAGTTCCAGAGGCAATACGTAACACGCGGGAGGGGTGCGGTGGTTTGGTGTTTTTACCATGTAGGTCCCTTTGTTGCCTACTTATTTGTTAATGTTATCATTATTTTTCACTCCCCTGATATTTTCTTGTGTGGTTTTCAATAATCTTCAGCAGTGTGGAATGATTTTGCAAGGCAAAAGTATGCATTCAAAATGTAGAGCAGATACTCTGGAAAGGGTCAGTGATGAGAGCTGCAGTTGCGGGTTTGATCCACGAGAGGTCACTGCACACCTCTGCTACAAGATAAAGATTGTGGGAGTGTGCAGAGCAGAGCACATGAAGCTTAAGCAGCCAGAATATGAATGTCCACAGCTTTACCTGCAAGAGCAACAACACTACAACCATTCGGACAATGTATATTATAACTAACTTTGAATGAACTAATTAATTTTGGCCAAAAAGATAGAAACACAGACAGTGTAAGATACATACTTTTAACATAACCAGTGAGTGTAAATGTTAATATAGTTACTTTGCACAACAATTCTGGCGCGCACACCCACAGCTAAACCGAAATAATTGAAGAGGACTAAGCACACAGTGGGATATCAGTCCTGATTGAACTGGATCTCTCACTCAGGAGAAAACATTATTGACACACGTCAATGTACACACATACGCACTTGACATACCATCAGTACACATCACTGCTATCACTGCTCAATGTATACATATGTTAACACAGAACAAAGTCACTGTCTTAAAAATGAGAGCAAATATTTCCATTTATCTCAACAGTAAAGACATTATTCATTTGAGTGCGCGTTTTTAACATTGTCTCAGAGAAATCCCTGTTGCTGTTATGTTTTCTCTCCACTGTTACTATTATATTATTATAGTTATTTATTCTGATTAAAATCCCCAATTCAGTTGCCTCCATCGAGTAAACAATGCAGCTTTTAATCGACTTTATGATGTGTTATAATGTGTTCATTCCAGATTGAATAAGATGTTTTTTTCGTTTTCAGCCGTACAATAGCAGATGTTTGCACTCGTATACAAGTTTCTGCATATAGGTTTAGAAATTAAGTATTTACTACATTATTGTATTCTTAGGGTTCAAAGCTATTCATCAAGAAACTACAGAAATAAAGATTTGCTGTAAGGCCTTAAATTTTCCAGTTATTACTTTTCATCTCGAAACGTTTTGTTGCCTATTGAATTCTTTCTTTGAAACGTCTGCAGAGGAAATCAATTTCGAAAGGATTTAGCGTTTTTACTTACAAATATGTAGGGCTTGCCTGTGGAAAACATGTATTTTATTTAAAAGAATAAAGGAAAATAAAAAAAACACCAACTGCTCATACTAGAATGCGTCCTAACGTCGCGGAAGTAAGAAAAAAAACAGATACCATTAAAGAAAACGCATCGCGATCGCACCATCGTTATAGTGACAATAGGTGGCGCTGCTACACAGTATATCTCTACAGTGGTTGGGTGCAGAGGGGTTGTCTTTTTTTTCCATGTGCAGTCAGTAATATCCAAATGAGACGGTTGGACAGATCGGACTACATGCTTCCTTTGGCTGCAGTGATGGTTCAAGAAGACTTTTATGGCCTGAAAAAGGAGACTGAAAGTCGAGAATAATTTTGTACGGATTTTAGACCGTTCATTAAAAAGGCTGATCAAAAACAATGGCGGTAAGGGACACAAAGGGACGACAGGATGTATGGATTTCTTTTAGTCTGGCTCTGGTGATTCTAACTAACTTGGAAGGAATATCGGCTCAAATACGTTATTCAATTCTGGAAGAATCGAAATTGGGAAGTCAGGTTGGAAATGTGGCTAAAGACATTGGATTAGAGCTCGGCAGACTGACGGACAGGAATCTTCGTGTTGTGTCAGGAACAAAGCAGGATCTGTTCAAGGTAAACCCAAAAGATGGAGTTCTGTTCGTGAACCAGAGAGTAGACAGAGAGGAGCTGTGCGCAAAAAATGCTCCATGCATCACAAATCTGAAAGCAGTTGTAGAAAACCCCCTTGAGATGCACCAAGTAATAGTAGAGATACTCGATGTAAACGACAACTCGCCGAAATTTCCCGAAGAAAACTACACATTAGAGGTGCTGGAGTCCGCCACAGTTGGATCTCGATTTCAGATGGAAGGAGCAAATGACTTGGATGTTGGCCTGAATTCTTTACAGTCATATAAGTTGAACCATAACCAGTATTTTCGTCTTGAAATCGAGGAATTTGGGGAGGAAGGCAAGGTTCCATTTCTTATTTTACAAAGACCTTTGGACAGAGAGAATGCAGATCAGCATTGGTTACTGTTAACAGCTACAGATGGAGGTAAACCATTTAAATCTGGTACTATTAATATTACAGTTATCGTATCTGATATAAATGACAACTCGCCAGTGTGTGACAAACAGAAATACACTGTAACAGTGAAGGAAAACGCACCATCAGGAACATTTCTGCTGACAGTGAATGCATCGGACTCTGATGAGGGTCTGAACGGGGAGATAGAATATTCTTTACGGAGTAAACTCAGAGGACTCTCTACTGAGCCCTTCGATTTGGATAGCAGAACTGGAAAACTAACTGTGAAGGGAGGCCTCGATTACGAGGAAAAGCAGGTCTACGAGATTAAAGTGCTGGCTGCTGACAAAGGTGTTTGGTCTCTCTCCACACACTGCAATGTGGTTGTGAGAGTGGAGGACGTGAACGATAATCAGCCTGAAATTGACATCACATCCCTTTCAAGTCGCATACCAGAGGATGCTCCTCCTGGCACTGTGGTGGCGTTGATGGGTGTGACGGACCTTGACTCAGGTGTGAACGGGCAGGTGGTCTGCAGTGTGTCTGGTCATTTGCCCTTTGACCTAAAGCAATCTCCGGACGGACAGTCATACTCTTTGGTAACCAAGGACTACCTAGATAAAGAAACAACATCCATGTATCCTATTACAATAACAGCTAAGGACCTTGGAAGCCCCTCCCTGTTGTCTACGAAGGTGATACAGGTAGATGTAATAGATGTCAATGATAATAGACCTTTGTTCTCTCAAAGCCCATACACTTTTTATGTGTTTGAAAACAACAAAGCTGGAATGTCAATATTTTCAGTAAGCGCATCTGATGCTGATGGAGGGGAAAACGCTGCAGTCACGTATTCACTCGACCATAAGAGTCCCGGACCCACTGTTACCTCCTTTCTACATATAAATGAAGCCAATGGTACAATTTCTGCGCATAAAAGTTTCGACTTTGAAACAGTGAAAACGTTCCAGTTCCAAGTTGTGGCCACAGATTCTGGAACTCCGTCACTAAGCAGCAACGTCACAGTGAACGTGTTCATTCTGGATCAGAACGACAACGCTCCAGTCATCCTGTATCCAGTCAGCTCCAACGGTTCTGCTGAAGGTGTGGAGGAGATTCCCCGCAATGTGAACGCAGCACACTTGGTGACTAAAGTCAGAGCCTATGACGCTGATATAGGATATAACGGCTGGTTACTGTTTTCACTGCAGGAAGTGACTGAGCACAGTCTCTTTGCTTTGGACCGCTATACAGGACAGATCAGAACACTTCGCTCATTCACAGAGACAGACGAGGCTGAGCAGAAACTGGTCATACTGGTCAAAGACAATGGAAACGTTTCCCTCTCAGCAACAGCTACTGTCATTGTCAAAGTTGTGGAGCCCAAAGAGGCTTTTGCTGCTTCTGATGTTAAAAGTGCAACAAACGATGATGAGGAGAGTAATGTCACTTTTTATCTCATGATAACTTTGGCCTCAGTTTCAGCACTTTTTCTCATCAGCATCATCGTGCTCATTGCAATGCAGTGCTCCAAATCCACAGACTACACTTCCAAATATCTACAAGAGACTAATTATGACGGGACACTGTGTCACAGCATCCAGTACAGATCTGGAGACAAACGCTACATGTTAGTGGGACCCAGAATGAGTATAGGATCTACTATAGTCCCGGGGAGCCATGCTAACACACTAGTGCTCCCTGACAGGAGGAGGACTTCTACAGAGGTAAGATTGATGTGGCTAATGTCACAAATATTGCTAATCGCCTGGTTGTAACCGCTGTCCATGGTGCTGACATGCTGATGCTTTATATTGACAAGCAAGTCAGCGTCTTTGAAATATAGAGTAGGATATAAGTAGAGAGTAGGATCTAATATAGTCCCATGTGAAAGGTAGATGGCATCTACAGAGGTAGGTGTTGTGTGTATGTATATATATTTAATTTCCATAAAATATTTCATAATCCATTCACAGTTAAATTGCAGCTCTCACGTTGCAATAAAAGTGGTTGTGTTTACTGCATTGATTCTGCTGGTGTGAAATGACACTGTCCATGGTTCTGAAAAACATTTAGACCCATTTGACAATTCATTGTAAGTTATTTTTTTGTGTAATAATCTTAATATAGATGGGAATCACACTTGACTACTTTTTATCCCTTTATGTGGATGTTATTCACATGATTTGAAGTGAATCGTGTTTACACTGCAAATTAAGAGAGGTGTAATTGTTTGTCCAATCAAAGGTGCACTTAAACCAACACAAGGGAAAGGAATGCGGATTGGGGTCTGCTTAGAAATATCCAACACATGTAGTTGACATGCAAGACCATTAGGGGCTTTTTAGAAGAAGCTCATATCGTGCCTTTTAAGACAGGACTATCGGGCAGCAATGTGGCATACACGAGTAGTTTACAACAGACTCCCAAGAGAAAGCAAGTTAAACAGTTGTGTTTTCGTATCGTACTGCAGCCCACTGACCACGTGGTGTCAGTGTGGCCTAGATAATGTACGTTTAGCACTCTCTTTGAGGCCCTGCCCATCTCTGCATGATCTCTGATGGAGATGGTTCTCTGACGGTGTTCTCATCGTATGCTTGTATATCAAGAAATATGAATAGCGCTTATTTGTGTGAAAGATAATATTTGAGAATTGTGAAATTGATCTAGTGAGAGTGATTTGATGAACAGTTGGATTAGTATTGCACCAAAGACGGATTTCCTTGTTTTTTTCTTCACGATGGGAAAACGAGGACAAAGGCGACGGGTAAACTGCTGGTGTGTTACCGGGATTTTGTTGCTGTGCTTCTTGGAGCGGGTTGTGGCTCAGCTGAGATATGCTGTTCCAGAAGAAGTACGAGCTGGATCCCCCGTTGGAAATGTTGCAAAGGATTTAGGCTTGGACATTAGCACTTTGAAAGACAGGCGGTTTCGGATTGTTTCTGGGCCAAATCATGCTCTGTTCCAGTTAAATCAAAACAATGGAGTGCTTTATATCGGGGAAAAGGTGGATCGGGAAGAGCTATGTGAAGGAATGAAAGTATGCTTGATTAACCTGAAAATCGTTGTTGAAAGCCCACTGGAAATACACCATGTTGGCGTTGAAATAACGGATGTTAATGATCATTCACCGACTTTTCCCGAAAGCGAGCAGCGACTGGAAATAGCAGAGCACACTCCTCCAGGTACACGTTTCCAAATCCATGCAGCTAGAGACCCTGATGTTGGTACGCAGTCGGTCAGACTGTACAAATTAAACCAGAATGAGTTTTTTGACATTGAAACCAGAGACACTGAAGACGATACGATACCATTTTTAGTGCTGAAAAAAACATTGGATAGGGAACAAAAGGCCGAACATTGTTTAGTGCTAACTGCTCTGGATGGAGGCAATCCATCTAAATCTGGAGGTCTCAATCTAACGATCACTGTGCTGGATACAAATGATAATCGCCCTGTGTTCAGCAAAGATATATACACCGTGTCGTTAAACGAAAATGCACCTATTGGAACTCTTGTAATAAAATTAAATGCTACAGATTTAGATGAAGGTTCTAATAGCGAAATAGAATACAGTTTTGGAAAAACGCAAAAGAAGAAAGTGCATGACACATTTGAATTAGACAGCGTCAATGGCGAGATTCGAGTAAAAGGAAAAGTAGACTTCGAAGATACGGAGATATACAGACTAGAGCTGCAGGCTTCAGATAAAGGCCAGCCACCTCTGACGGGAGGTAGTAGGGTTGTTGTAAAAATAATGGATTTGAATGACAATAAGCCAGAGATTGAAGTAACATCATTGTCAAACTTGGTCCCAGAAGATTCCAAGCCTGGCACGGTTATTTCTCTCATCAGTGTCACTGACAAAGATTCGGGCATTAATGGAAAAGTTATTTGTGCAATCTCGAAAAATGTTCCGTTTGATTTGACGCCATCTATTGAGGAAAACATGTATTCTCTTGTTACAAAGGGACGTTTGGACCGAGAAATGGTGTCCCATTATGACATCACAATAACCGCTACAGACTGTGGTGAACCCCCTCTTTCCACTGTAAAAAGCCTGAGTGTCCAGGTGTCTGATGTTAACGACAACAGACCAGTTTTCACTCAGAATCCATTTGAACTGTATTTGGTAGAAAACAATGCCCCAGGTGCATCAATACTGTCCGTGATAGCTGTTGATAATGATCTGGATGAAAATGCTGCAATAACATATCGTATAGTGAGAGGCGATGGGCTTCAGAGTGATGCGACAACTTTCCTTAATGTAAATCCAGAAAATGGACAAATATCTGCGCTGAAAAGTTTCGACTTTGAAACAGTGAAAACGTTCCAGTTCCAAGTTGTGGCCACAGATTCTGGAACTCCGTCACTAAGCAGCAACGTCACAGTGAACGTGTTCATTCTGGATCAGAACGACAACGCTCCAGTCATCCTGTATCCAGTCAGCTCTAACGGTTCTGCTGAAGGTGTGGAGGAGATTCCCCGCAATGTGAACGCAGCACACTTGGTGACTAAAGTCAGAGCCTATGACGCTGATATAGGATATAACGGCTGGTTACTGTTTTCACTGCAGGAAGTGACTGAGCACAGTCTCTTTGCTTTGGACCGCTATACAGGACAGATCAGAACACTTCGCTCATTCACAGAGACAGACGAGGCTGAGCAGAAACTGGTCATACTGGTCAAAGACAATGGAAACGTTTCCCTCTCTGCAACAGCTACTGTCATTGTCAAAGTTGTGGAGCCCAAAGAGGCTTTTGCTGCTTCTGATGTTAAAAGTGCAACAAACGATGATGAGGAGAGTAATGTCACTTTTTATCTCATGATAACTTTGGCCTCAGTTTCAGCACTTTTTCTCATCAGCATCATCGTGCTCATTGCAATGCAGTGCTCCAAATCCACAGACTACACTTCCAAATATCTACAAGAGACTAATTATGACGGGACACTGTGTCACAGCATCCAGTACAGATCTGGAGAGAAACGCTACATGTTAGTGGGACCCAGAATGAGTATAGGATCTACTATAGTCCCGGGCAGCCATGCCAACACACTAGTGCTCCCTGACAGGAGGAGGACTTCTACAGAGGTAAGATTTTAAGAAATTTTTTATTTATTTAGATATAATAGGTACAACTCCCCCCCGCATTTCTTAGAATTTTTTAATCATTGTATCCTATACACATTTTTCAGTGAATAGCACCAACCATCATCTCAATAAGCTTGCGGCTATATTCTAGGGATTCTCCTAAGTTTGTTTTTACTTTTTCTTTTAGCTTTTTCACATTTATCATACAATGGGCTTGTTTAAGCACGTAGAGATGTAAATATGTTCTCACATACGAGTTATCGGTCAAAAAGAAAACATTTGACTTACATATTAGAGATACTCGATTTGAAAGAGGACAGTTTCTGACAATGATCGCAGCTGCTGTCCATGGTGCTGAAATAAACGGTTTACTTATTCCAGCTTAACCGATTTGTAGTTAATGGCAATACCTTGGCATATGTAGAGAGTTTTGTCATGACGGTATCATGAATACGAGGTCTCATTGTTTTTAACTTCCCAAGGAAATCAAATCGAGCTTGTCAAAAGCTACAAGTACTTGGGATTTATTCTTGATGTGATCTGTCTTTTAAATCACACATTGCCAATTTGGCCTCTAAACTCAAGGTGAAGTTGGGATTTTATTATAGAAATAAATCCTGCGTTTCCCTCATGTTGAGGAAACTTCTTGTTTCATCAACTTTTCTACCTTTGTTGGATTATGGAGATGTGCGCCTCGGCCACATGTTTACAGTCGTTGGACACCGTATATCATTGTGCGCTGATATTCTTTACTGGTTGTAGACGCTTTACTCATCACTGTGACCTGTACACGAAATATGATTGGCCATCCTTGAAGGTGCGCAGATATTTACACTGGCTGAGCCGTATTTTTAAAGCTCTTTTTGGTTTGGTTCCTTCTTATTTATGTCCTTACCTCCAAAGAACCAGAAGCCACTATGCCTTGCATTCCTGTGATGTTTTTAAACTGTCTGTTCCTCGTGTCCGCACTGAGCTCGGTAAAGGCCTTTTGCTCTATCTTAAAAGATTAAAAAACGCGAGACCATTGGACAGTGCATGTGTTTCTGAATTGTAATCTGTCATCACGACTCTGCACGTTGTCTGTAAACTAATTTGCACATTGTAATTGTTGTCTCATAACTTCTAGTTTGTAAACTGCTTCTTTATCATGTAATATTTATTATGACGCGTGCTGCTGCCCTCTTGGCCAGGTCACCCTTATGAAAGAGATGTTGATCTCAGTGGGTTAATTACCTGGTTAAATAAAGGTTAAATAAAAAAATAAAAAAATGAAACCAATAATGCAATAGCCAAACACTGACTGAAAAAAAATAATATTTCAAGTCGAGTGTTTCTGTACACATGTATGAACAATATAATCCATCTTATTTGTTCCAAATTTGAGCAACTTTTGTTCTGGAAAGAAAGGCTGTGCGACGACTAGTGGCAGCTATCCATTGTGCTGAGACGCAAGAACACGTGATACAGTAAAGGATAAGATTATATTGTATGATTAGCTGATAAGTCTCTTGATAAGGAGGGGGGTGCTATAATGTAACAGTTTATCCGAGTGATATTTTACTTCCGTTTCTTTTCTGTCCTCTTTTAAAAAAGATCCAGTTCAAACATAATACAGTACATGTATTTCTCAGTTATGAACTCTGGGTGTCACTATTACATCGGTTAACATAAATAGAAGTGGTCCCTCCCTTTTCAAAGCTTTTGTTTCCTGGTGAAGAGAGCAAATACGGTTTTTGGACTCGAGACGACCAGTCGATGGAATTCATCTTTTAATTGCAGATATGTGGTATTAAGTGGTTTGGACACAAATTACTCGACGTGGAAGTAGCAGGTTTTTGTGAATATTAATCTTGTTGGATTACGATGGGAAGTGACACAAAAACGCGAACAATGGGCTTCTACTGCTTTGCTTTTTATTCGTCTTTACTGCTGCTGTTCGGGACACAGGCTTCAGCTCAGACACGGTACTCTATCCCAGAGGAGCTGAAAGAGGGAAGTGTTGTTGGAAATGTTGCAAAGGATCTTGGTCTTGACACCACCTCTTTGACTGATCGACGGTTCCGTGTTGTGTCTGGCAGTAAGGACGCTATATTTGAAGTCAACCATAATAACGGGGTATTGTATGTTCACCGGCATATTGACAGGGAGGAGCTCTGTGAGGGCACCGGTGCATGTCTCATGGAGCTCAAAATCCTTGTTGAAAACCCTTTGGAAATACATTACGTTGTCGTAGAAATTACTGACGTTAATGACCATGCTCCTAGTTTCCCAGAAAAAGAACAGATATTTGAAATAGCTGAGCATACATTAACAGGACGGCGATTCCAACTGCACGCTGCCAGCGATCCAGATGCTGGAATCAACTCTATTCGTACATACACTTTGACTTCAAATGAACATTTTCAAATAGATATCCGCCAAAGTGACGAAGACAAAATACCGTTTTTAGTGCTGAAGAAATCGTTAGACAGGGAACAAAATGACAAACACACGCTGCTGCTGACAGCGATAGATGGAGGTAAACCTCAAAAATCAGGAACATTAAATATTACTATTATTGTTCTTGACAGCAATGATAACCGTCCAATGTTTAGTCAAGAGAATTACCAAATTGAAATAGAAGAAAATGTCCCAGTTGGTACTTCAATATTTAGAATAAATGCGACAGATCCAGATGAAGGGACTAATGGGAATGTTCAATACAGTCTTGTTAAAACTCTTAAGAAAAGAGTCTCTGACATTTTTGAAATGGATAAAATAACTGGAGAAATAAGGGTAAAAGGAGTGGTGGACTTTGAAGAAAACGAGGTGTATTCACTCGATGTTGAGGCCTCTGATAAAGGAACGCCACCACTGACCGGTGAATGTAGAGTAATTATAAAAATAAAAGACATCAATGATAATCCCCCTGAAATAGAAGTCACGTCACTGTCAAATTCAGTGCCTGAAGATTCAAAGCCTGGAACAATTGTTTCTCTTCTTAGTTTGATGGACAAAGACTCTGGTGTTAATGGTAAGATAATTTCACATGTATCAAATGACGTACCTTTCGAGTTAAAACCTTCATATAAGGAAAATATTTATTCGATTGTCACTAAGGGACTTGTGGATCGAGAGCAGGTGTCACATTATGAGATAACTATAAAAGCCACTGATTGTGGTGAGCCTCCATTATCTTCTTTTAAAACTCTCAGTATTCAGATATCAGATGTGAATGACAACAGTCCACATTTTGAACAAAACCCTTTACAGTTTTATCTGGTAGAAAATAACGTTGCTGGAGCTTCAATATTCTCTGTGAGCGCAACAGATGAAGACATAAATGAAAATGCAGCTATTTCATATCATATTGTGAGAGAGGGAAGTCAAAATGGTATGACATCATTTATTAATGTAAACTCTGAAAACGGACACATAACCGCGCTGAAAAGTTTCGACTTTGAAACAGTGAAAACGTTCCAGTTCCAAGTTGTGGCCACAGATTCTGGAACTCCGTCACTAAGCAGCAACGTCACAGTGAACGTGTTCATTCTGGATCAGAACGACAACGCTCCAGTCATCCTGTATCCAGTCAGCTCCAACGGTTCTGCTGAAGGTGTGGAGGAGATTCCCCGCAATGTGAACGCAGCACACTTGGTGACTAAAGTCAGAGCCTATGACGCTGATATAGGATATAACGGCTGGTTACTGTTTTCACTGCAGGAAGTGACTGAGCACAGTCTCTTTGCTTTGGACCGCTATACAGGACAGATCAGAACACTTCGCTCATTCACAGAGACAGACGAGGCTGAGCAGAAACTGGTCATACTGGTCAAAGACAATGGAAACGTTTCCCTTTCAGCAACAGCTACTGTCATTGTCAAAGTTGTGGAGCCCAAAGAGGCTTTTGCTGCTTCTGATGTTAAAAGTGCAACAAACGATGATGAGGAGAGTAATGTGACTTTTTATCTCATGATAACTTTGGCCTCAGTTTCAGCACTTTTTCTTATCAGCATCATCGTGCTCATTGCAATGCAGTGCTCCAAATCCACAGACTACACTTCCAAATATCTACAAGAGACTAATTATGACGGGACACTGTGTCACAGCATCCAGTACAGATCTGGAGACAAACGCTACATGTTAGTGGGACCCAGAATGAGTATAGGATCTACTATAGTCCCGGGCAGCCATGCCAACACACTAGTGCTCCCTGACAGGAGGAGGACATCTACTGAGGTAAGAGCATTTATCGATATTGACTGAAAATATTTATTCAGATAATTTTCTTTGGGCTTCATAACGATAATTTCCTCCTTATATTATTACCGCCATACAATTGCTGTGTGGAAAAATATCTTAAAATATTAGCTGATTTAATGCATTATGGTCCTGTAGTTGCTCTCTTGAAAATAAAAAAAGTATTTCAGGCTCATGATATGTCAACGCATTTTGATGCGCTATGCTTGGTGTTTAACATTGCTCTGTCCAAGTTGCTGAAGACGGAACATTGTTAACATTATGATTACTTCCAATTTGGGATTTAGTTTTGAGTTGGATGTCATTTTTTAACAAGCAATATTTTCTTACTGTGTGAGGAAAGTTGTACAGCAAGAGCGTAATGGCATAACCTTTAGCGCTCTCCGTGGTGCTGGCGGGAACACTTGGTCATTTTATGGGGATTTTGAAGTCGGAATTTAAAAACGTTTTGGCGTATAAAAACTATTAACTTCCAAATTACAATACCAAACATATTTGATCGTAAATGTTCTCCCTTTTACATATTCTTGAGTCCGGTGGACAGCACACCTTTCTTTAAAACTAGGAGTTGTCAACTACACTGCAACGAGGTCATAACGAGTTTAGTCCACAGGGTGTCAGTGTGATATCAGCACATCCGCGTATCTTACAGCGTTGGCCCTGCCCCTTCAAGAGGATTTTGTTCCGGTTTGCACAGAGGAGACAACACCATTGCCAGGAAAGAGTGTTGCCGTCGTTAAATGAGCATATACATCGTTTCAAATGTGGGACTTGTTTCAATAATACATTTTGTCCCTTAGCAACATTTCTTGTTTCGTATGGACCTGTGAGTGGATATACTGGTATCATACTGGTATCAAACTGAAACGATGGGAGCTGGCGGACAAAGTCGAGGAGGAGAACCATGGTGGCTAGCCCTTCGTTTTTCTGTTATGCTCAGCTGCGTGGGGCAGATTTCCGCTCAGATTAAATATTCTGTTCCAGAGGAAGTAAAAGTGGGATCTGTTGTTGGAAACGTTGCAAAGGATCTAGGATTGGATATCACTTCGCTGCATGATCGACGGTTTCGTATTGTTTCAGGATCCAAAGATGCTCAGTTTGAAGTCAATCAGAACAATGGAGTCTTGTATGTGCATAAGAACATCGACCGAGAGGAGCTCTGTGAAAATGTTTCTCCGTGTTTGATGAACCTAAAAATGGTAGCTGAAAATCCAATGGAAATACATTATGTGGGAGTCGAAATCATAGATGTAAATGATAATTCACCGCGCTTTAAAGAGGAGGAAAAAATCTTAGAAATTCCCGAGTCGACTCTTCCAGGCAGACGTTTTCAATTACCCACTGCGCACGATCCAGATGTTGCCATCAACACAGTTCGTGTGTACAAGTTAAGTCAAAATGAGTATTTTAGCATACAAATTCGAGAGAGAGGAGAGGACAAGATGCCCTCATTGGTTCTGCAAAAATCTCTGGATCGGGAAAAGGAGTATGAGCACAGCCTATTACTGACAGCAGTTGACGGTGGGAATCCACCCAGATCAGGGACGCTTAATGTCACTGTCATAGTTCTTGATTCAAATGATAACCATCCTACTTTCAGCCAAGACGTATATTCAGTCACAATACCTGAAAACGTTCACGCAGATACAAGTGTGATTACAGTAAAGGCTTCTGACATAGATGAGGGTGCAAATGGACAAATTGAATTTCTTTTCGGTGGTCAACTTGGCCAGGAGATATATGATATTTTCAGTTTAGATAAAGATACTGGTGAAATTCGAGTGAAGGGTGAAATCGACTTTGAAAAGGTTGAAGTTTATAAGTTAGACGTTCATGCCACTGACAAAGGGCAGCCTCCAATGAGTACCGACTGTAGGGTGATCATCAAAGTGCTCGACAAAAACGACAACACGCCACAAATAGAGGTGACATCTCTGTCAAACACAGTATCCGAAGACTCAAAACCTGGCACCGTGGTTTCTCTCATCAGTATTACAGACCAGGACGCCGGGTTGAACGGTAGAGTAATATGTAGTCTCTCCGAAAATGTGCCATTCGATTTGAAACCATCATTTCAAGAAAATATGTATTCGTTAATACTGAAACACCATTTGGATCGAGAATCTGTTGCACATTATGAAATCACAATAACAGCTACAGACTGTGGTCAACCTCCTCTGTCAACATTCAAAACTCTCAGTATTGATGTTTCGGACGTGAATGACAATGTTCCAACGTTTATGCAGAATCCAATAGAACTTTACCTGTTAGAAAATAACATACCTGGAAACCCTATATTTTCTGTTACTGCTACAGATGTGGATCTGAATGAAAACGCTGCCTTGACTTATCATATTGTTAGAGAGGAGAGAAGCCAAGTAAAAATAACAGCATTTTTAAATATAAATTCGGAAAATGGAGTCATCACTGCACTGAAAAGTTTCGACTTTGAAACAGTGAAAACGTTCCAGTTCCAAGTTGTGGCCACAGATTCTGGAACTCCGTCACTAAGCAGCAACGTCACAGTGAACGTGTTCATTCTGGATCAGAACGACAACGCTCCAGTCATCCTGTATCCAGTCAGCTCCAACGGTTCTGCTGAAGGTGTGGAGGAGATTCCCCGCAATGTGAACGCAGCACACTTGGTGACTAAAGTCAGAGCCTATGACGCTGATATAGGATATAACGGCTGGTTACTGTTTTCACTGCAGGAAGTGACTGAGCACAGTCTCTTTGCTTTGGACCGCTATACAGGACAGATCAGAACACTTCGCTCATTCACAGAGACAGACGAGGCTGAGCAGAAACTGGTCATACTGGTCAAAGACAATGGAAACGTTTCCCTCTCTGCAACAGCTACTGTCATTGTCAAAGTTGTGGAGCCCAAAGAGGCTTTTGCTGCTTCTGATGTTAAAAGTGCAACAAACGATGATGAGGAGAGTAATGTGACTTTTTATCTCATGATAACTTTGGCCTCGGTTTCAGCACTTTTTCTCATCAGCATCATCGTGCTCATTGCAATGCAGTGCTCCAAATCCACAGACTACACTTCCAAATACCTACAAGAGACTAATTATGACGGGACACTGTGTCACAGCATCCAGTACAGATCTGGAGACAAACGCTACATGTTAGTGGGACCCAGAATGAGTATAGGATCTACTATAGTCCCGGGCAGCCATGCTAACACACTAGTGCTCCCTGACAGGAGGAGAACTTCTACTGAGGTAAGAGCATTTAGCCCTACGTCACAAATATTGCTTGTCGCCTGGTTGTAACCGCTGTCCATGGTGCTGATGCGTTTGCTTCATGTTGACAAACATGTGAGCATATTCGAAATCTAGAAACATGGCTAGATGTTTTGCAATACAAGGGCTGTTTGTTTTCAACAGGTGCATATCATACTCTCATCAGTTACATTTTAGAGGGAACAAAGTTATTTTTTTGTCTGATGAGTTATTGTGAACATGTTTCATGGGTTTCTTCAAATGCTGAGCAATATATTTACTTTAACATTTAAATATCGGCGTCATTTCATTATAACTGGGTTCAATGGATACTGAAATATATTAGGTATTTGTGTTCTAGTTGAAGATAGTATGCAAATGAATCAAATTAACGTTAAAGTAAACCTATACAAAGATAATTAATGGAAGCTTTCCACTTTAAATACTTGATGCATGGAGTGGGAGAGGGAAGAGAGAGTGGGGAGAGAGAAGAGCAAGAGAGAAATAGAGAGAGAGAGAGAGAGAGAGAGAGAGAGAGAGAGAGAGCGTGTGTTAAAGAATGTCAAATCGTGTTTATCGTTGTATTCCTGTCTGCACTTTTCATTTTGCAGTGACTACTATTTTCACTTAACGTAGTTATTAACGACGGTTTTGATTTTTTTTTAAAATATATGATTGCAAATAAAAAGCTTGTTACATTACTTTGCTGACCTCCGGGTGTCACTGTATCATCTGAAAAATATAGAAGTAGTTGTCCCTCCCCTCACAAAGCCTTTGTTTCATATCTAGAGCGGGGCAGGCATACGATCCAAGCACTCCGGTGGCTGTTTCCTTATTTTGCATTTAGTAGCGAAACTAACAATTGGACATATGCTGTCGCAGTAAAAGTAGTTAGTGTGTTTTTCTACGTTGAACAAAAATAATGGGGACGAACAGGCGACGTCGAACAAGGGACTACTATTTTTCTATGATTCGCTTGTCTCTGCTGCTGTTTTGCGGAAAACTGTCTCACGCTCAGATACGTTATTCTGTTCCTGAGGAGGTGAAAGAGGGAACTGTTGTTGGAAATGTTGCAAAGGATCTTGGTTTTGAAATTTCCTCGTTGACCAACAGACGGTTCCGGGTTGTGTCTGGATCCAAGGATGCATTTTTGGAGGTAAACCGGGACGATGGGGTTCTCTTTGTTAATAGGAAAATCGACAGAGAGGAGCTCTGTCAAGGGAGCGGTGCCTGCTTAATGGAGTTAAAGATTCTCGTCGAAAACCCTTTGGAAATGCATCATATTGTTGTAGATATTTCCGATGTAAATGATCACTCTCCTGGTTTTCCCGAGAAAGAACAGACATTTGAAATATTTGAACAGACATTACCAGGAAAGCGTTTTCAGCTACACACAGCTCGTGATCCAGATGCTGGAATTAACTCTATTCGTACATATACTTTGACTTCAAATGAACATTTTGAAGTTGACATTCGTCAAAGTGACGAAGATAAAATACCGTTTTTAGTGCTGAAGAAATCATTAGACAGAGAACAAAAGGACAAACACACGCTGCTGCTGACAGCGATAGATGGAGGTAAACCTCAAAAATCAGGAACATTAAATGTTACTATCATTGTTCTTGACAGTAATGACAATCGCCCAGTGTTTAGTCAGGAGATTTACCAAATTGAAATACAGGAAAATGTCCCAATCGGTACTTCAATCTTTAAAATGAATGCAACAGATCCAGATGAAGGCACCAATAGTGAGATTCAATACAGTCTTGGAAAAACTCTGAAGAAAAAAGTGTATGACATTTTTGAATTGGACAAATTAACTGGAGAAGTAAGGGTAAAAGGAGTGTTGGACTATGAGGAGAACAACGTTTATAGACTTGATGTTGAGGCCTCTGATAAAGGAACACCTCCACTGACTGGTGAGTGTAGAGTCATTATAAAAATTAAAGATATCAATGATAATCTACCTGAAATAGAAGTCACATCACTGTTGAACACAGTGCCTGAAGATTCAAAGCCTGGAACAGTTATTTCTCTACTTAGTGTTTCGGATAAGGACTCTGGTGTCAATGGAAAAATTATTACAAGCATAACCTCAGATGTTCCCTTTGAATTAAAACCTTCTTATAAGGAGAACATATATTCAGTTGTCACCACAGAACTTCTGGATCGAGAGCAGGTGTCAACTTATGACATAACAATAAAAGCCACTGATTGTGGTGACCCTCCCTTATCTACTTTTAAAACTCTCAGCATTCAGATATCAGATGTAAATGACAATAAACCAAAGTTCTCTGAAAACCCTTTACAGTTTTATCTGGTAGAAAATAACGTTGCTGGAGCTTCAATATTCTCTGTGAGCGCAACAGATGAAGACATGAATGAAAATGCAGCTATTTCATATCATATTGTGAGAGAAGGAAGTCAAAATGGTATGACATCATTTATTAATGTAAACTCTGAAAACGGACACATAACCGCGCTGAAAAGTTTCGACTTTGAAACAGTGAAAACGTTCCAGTTCCAAGTTGTGGCCACAGATTCTGGAACTCCGTCACTAAGCAGCAACGTCACAGTGAACGTGTTCATTCTGGATCAGAACGACAACGCTCCAGTCATCCTGTATCCAGTCAGCTCCAACGGTTCTGCTGAAGGTGTGGAGGAGATTCCCCGCAATGTGAACGCAGCACACTTGGTGACTAAAGTCAGAGCCTATGACGCTGATATAGGATATAACGGCTGGTTACTGTTTTCACTGCAGGAAGTGACTGAGCACAGTCTCTTTGCTTTGGACCGCTATACAGGACAGATCAGAACACTTCGCTCATTCACAGAGACAGACGAGGCTGAGCAGAAACTGGTCATACTGGTCAAAGACAATGGCAACGTTTCCCTCTCTGCAACAGCTACTGTCATTGTCAAAGTTGTGGAGCCCAAAGAGGCTTTTGCTGCTTCTGATGTTAAAAGTGCAACAAACGATGATGAGGAGAGTAATGTGACTTTTTATCTCATGATAACTTTGGCCTCAGTTTCAGCACTTTTTCTCATCAGCATCATCGTGCTCATTGCAATGCAGTGCTCCAAATCCACAGACTACACTTCCAAATATCTACAAGAGACTAATTATGACGGTACACTGTGTCACAGCATCCAGTACAGATCTGGAGACAAACGCTACATGTTAGTGGGACCCAGAATGAGTATAGGATCTACTATAGTCCCGGGCAGCCATGCCAACACACTAGTGCTCCCCGACAGGAGGAGGACTTCTACAGAGGTAAGAGCATTTAGCCCTACGTCATAAATATTGTTAATCGCCTGGTTGTAACCGCTGTCCATGGTGCTGATGCGTTTGCTTCATGTTGACAAGCAAAGGAGAGTTTAAGAATATAGAAAACTTGGCTCTGTTTTGCGACATAAGGGCTGTTTGTTTTCAAATGGTGCATATCATACTCAAATGAGAACTATTTTAGACGGAACAACGTTTATTTTGTTCTCTTGAGTTACGTCATGTGTTATGAGTTTATTCAAAAGCTTAGCAATATTTGCTTGAACGTTTGACTTATAAATCATTTCAATATAACTGGCGCTCAATTGATACTGAAATATATTAGGTATTTGTGTGCCAGTTGAAGATAATATGCAAAATACTCATAAACACTTTCAATAAAAAACAACTGTTAACTATAACTACAAAGAAAGCTAATGGAAGCTGTAAACTTGAAATAACAATTTCAGAGAGAGAGAGTTTAACCAATGCTTACAAATAGCTTTCCACTGACTTGTGTGGACACCGTTCACTCTTCCGTCTTTTTGTTTCATACGTCTCAAACATTTCTAATATTAAATAAAGCAGGATATAAACTGTATTTCTCAGTTATTACCTCTGGGTGTCACTATTATATTAGATAACATCAGAGCAAGTGGTCCCTCCCCTTTCAAAGCTTTTGTTTCCATAGTGAATAGAGCAAAGACGGTTTTTGACTCGAGACAACCAGTCGATGGAATTCATCTTTCCGGTTGAAAATTTGTGGTATTAAGCGTGATGGACATAAATAACTCTACGTGGAAGTAGCAGGTTTTTGGGAATATTTGTTTTATTGGATTACGATGGGAATTGACACAAAAACGCGAACAATGGGCTTCTACTGCTTTGCTTTTTATTCGTCTTTACTGCTGCTGTTCGGGACACAGGCTTCAGCTCAGACACGGTACTCTATCCCAGAGGAGCTGAAAGAGGGAAGTGTTGTTGGAAATGTTGCAAAGGATCTTGGTCTTGACACCACCTCTTTGACTGATCGACGGTTCCGTGTTGTGTCTGGCAGTAAGGACGCTATATTTGAAGTCAACCATAATAACGGGGTATTGTATGTTCACCGGCATATTGACAGGGAGGAGCTCTGTGAGGGCACCGGTGCATGTCTCATTGAGCTCAAAATCCTTGTTGAAAACCCTTTGGAAATACATTACGTTGTCGTAGAAATTACTGACGTTAATGACCATGCTCCTATTTTCCCAGAAAAAGAACAGATATTTGAAATAGCTGAGCAAACATTACCGGGAAAGCGATTTAAACTGCACGCTGCCAGCGACCCAGATGCTGGAATCAACTCTATTCGTACATACACTTTGACTACAAATGAACATTTTGAAGTAAATATCCGTCAAGGTGATTCGGGTAAGATACCGTTTTTAGTGCTGAAGAAATCATTAGACAGAGAACAAACGGACAAACACACGCTGCTGCTGACAGCAATTGATGGAGGTAAACCCCAAAAATCAGGAACATTAAATGTTACTATTATTGTTCTTGACAGCAATGATAACCGTCCAATGTTTAGTCAGGAGATTTACCAAATTGAAATACAAGAAAATGTTAAAATCGGCACTTCAATATTTAAAATGAATGCATCAGATCCAGATGAAGGGACTAATGGGGAAGTAGAATACACCCTCGGAAAAACCTTGATTCAGAAAGTGTATGAACTTTTTGAAATGGACAAGATAACTGGCGATATTAGAGTTAATGGGGTCGTTGATTACGAAGAAAAAGATTTATATGAGCTGGACATTGAGGCCTTTGATAAAGGGACACCTCCACTGACCGGTGAGTGTAGAGTTATCATAAAAATAAAAGACATCAATGATAATCCCCCTGAAATAGAAGTCACATCACTGTCAAATACAGTGTCTGAAGATTCAAAGCCTGGGACAGTTATTTCTCTACTTAGTTTGATGGACAAAGACTCTGGTGTTAATGGAAAAAATATTTTACACATATCGAATGACGTACCTTTCGAGTTAAAACCTTCATATAAGGAAAATATTTATTCAATTGCTACCAAGGATGTCTTAGATCGAGAGCAAGTCTCACATTATGACATAATTATTAAAGCCACTGATTGTGGTGACCCTCCCTTATCTTCTTTTAAAACTCTCAGTATTCAGATATCAGATGTGAATGACAACAGTCCACATTTTGAACAAAACCCTTTACAGTTTTATCTGGTAGAAAATAACGTTGCTGGAGCTTCAATATTCTCTGTGAGCGCAACAGACAATGACATAAATGACAATGCAGCTATTTCATATCATATTGTGAGAGAGGGAAGTCAAAATGGTATGACATCATTTATTAATGTAAACTCTGAAAACGGACACATAACCGCGCTGAAAAGTTTCGACTTTGAAACAGTGAAAACGTTCCAGTTCCAAGTTGTGGCCACAGATTCTGGAACTCCGTCACTAAGCAGCAACGTCACAGTGAACGTGTTCATTCTGGATCAGAACGACAACGCTCCAGTCATCCTGTATCCAGTCAGCTCCAACGGTTCTGCTGAAGGTGTGGAGGAGATTCCCCGCAATGTGAACGCAGCACACTTGGTGACTAAAGTCAGAGCCTATGACGCTGATATAGGATATAACGGCTGGTTACTGTTTTCACTGCAGGAAGTGACTGAGCACAGTCTCTTTGCTTTGGACCGCTATACAGGACAGATCAGAACACTTCGCTCATTCACAGAGACAGACGAGGCTGAGCAGAAACTGGTCATACTGGTCAAAGACAATGGAAACGTTTCCCTCTCTGCAACAGCTACTGTCATTGTCAAAGTTGTGGAGCCCAAAGAGGCTTTTGCTGCTTCTGATGTTAAAAGTGCAACAAACGATGATGAGGAGAGTAATGTGACTTTTTATCTCATGATAACTTTGGCCTCAGTTTCAGCACTTTTTCTCATCAGCATCATCGTGCTCATTGCAATGCAGTGCTCCAAATCCACAGACTACACTTCCAAATACCTACAAGAGACTAATTATGACGGGACACTGTGTCACAGCATCCAGTACAGATCTGGAGACAAACGCTACATGTTAGTGGGACCCAGAATGAGTATAGGATCTACTATAGTCCCGGGCAGCCATGCCAACACACTAGTGCTCCCTGACAGGAGAATGGCATCTGGAGAGGTGAGGCCAGTTTAAAATCTTTATACCTAATGTTTCCATTATGTGTTGTGACTTGTCTTAGCCGACTTACCTCTGTAAAAAAGACAAGGTCTGCAATAATACTTAATATTTGTATTGTATTTGAGAGTTTTTCTGATTTCAACTACTTACGCAAATGTCTAAGCAATGTTTTTTTTTTTTTTAAGTTTTCCTCATCTTGAAACGAAACCAGCATTCCACAATATGATCCACAGTCCATAACACTTGAGCCCTTTCGTGTTATTAATGGTCCTTTTGTGGTTATTATTGAGTTTGATTTCAATGGCTACAATACAGTTTCCTTGTCTAGTTTTGAAAAAGAGACTGTGGAATGAACGTGGTTTGGCTTTTTTGCAATATAAAGGGTTCTCGCTGTCCATGGTTCTGAAAATCCTTTTCAAGATTATTGGTTAAATATAAAAAACGGTATAGGGTTTCATGCTCAAGACATCCGTGACACTTACTTCTGATTATTTGGAGAGTGTTTTGAACATTTCAGATACATATAACTTTAAAGAAGATCCTCTTCAGAAATCATGTTCAACATCTTCTGTCCCTATTATAATGGACCACTGGGTGTCAGTGTTCAGCAGTGTAAAGACAGAGGGGTTTGCTAAATCGTGAGTAAAAGCAGACTCTGCCCCATTCACAGAGTGTTTTTCAGCTCAACCACAAAGAATGGCATCGTGTCCTTTATTGATCAATACTTTTCTCAGCTAACTAGTTTTTCTGAAATGTAATTTTCGGACAACGGGAGGTCATATTTTTTTGCGGGTATTTGTGGATAATATTTTGAATGATTTCAACAAGAAGACAAAGGACAAAGAGGAAATACGATGTCTTGGTCGCGTCCCCTGCTTTTCTCTCTGCTCGTCTGCTTTGGTGATTTTACTTCAGCTCAGATAAAATACTCGACTCCAGAGGAAGTTAAAGTGGGAACTATCATTGGAAATGTTGCCAAGGATTTGGGCCTTGAAGTCAGTACCTTGACAAACCGGCGTTTTCGCATTGTGCACGGAGCTCATGACGAGCGATTCGAGGTAAACCCGAACAATGGGGTTTTGTATGTTCATAAGAATCTCGACAGGGAAGAGATGTGCGATAAAGATGGAGCTTGTTTAAAGGATCTGAAAATTGTTGTGGAAAATCCACTTGAGATCCATTATGTCACTGTGGAAATCACAGATGCTAACGACCATGTACCGACTTTTGTCGAGAAAGAAAAGGTTATAGAAATAGCAGAAAACACTTTTCCAGGAGCTCGATTTCAATTACCAGGTGCCCTTGATCCAGATATTGGAGTAAACTCCGTCCAACGGTACAAGCTGAGTCAAAACGATCATTTCAATCTAGAAATACGAGATAGGGACGATGATAAAATTCCCTTTTTAGTGTTGCAGAGGCAGCTTGACAGAGAGCAGAAAACAACCCATAGCTTGATTTTAACAGCTATAGATGGAGGCACACCGTCAAAATCATCTAATCTTAATCTTACAATAAATGTTCTTGATATCAATGACAACAGACCGACTTTTTCTAAAGAGGTTTATTCTGTGACATTGCAAGAAAATGTTGCATTGGATACTTTTGTGATAAAAGTGAATGCAACCGATCTCGACGAGGGAACTAATGGGGACGTCGAATATTCATTTGGGGGCGATATTAATTCAAAGGTGCTTGATCTATTTAATCTAGACAGACACACAGGCGAAATTATAGTTAAGGGACACATCGACTATGAAACTGCTGATGTTTTCAAGTTAAACGTTCAAGCTTCTGACAGAGGTCAACCTCCGATGACAACGGATTGTAGAGTTATAATAAAAATTCAAGATTTCAACGATAACAGACCAGAAATCGAAGTTACATCCATATCTAGCATGGTTCCAGAAAATGCAAAACATGGGACCGTGGTTTCTCTTATTAGTATAACAGACCGTGATTCTGGTCTCAATGGCAAAGTAAAATGCTCTCTGTCTGGGGATGTACCATTTGAATTAAAACCGTCATTTAAAGAAAACATGTATTCATTGGTGACAAAAGAAACACTGGACAGGGAAACAGTGTCCCATTATGACATTTCAATAACAGCTACAGACTATGGTGAGCCGCCACTGTCCGCATTTAAGACATTAAGTATTCAGGTGTCAGACGTGAACGACAACATCCCGGAGTTCTCACAAAGTCCACTGGAATTATATTTAACAGAAAATAATGCTCCTGGAGAATCAATATTTTCAGTGAGTGCTGTTGACAAAGACTTGAACGATAATGCTGCAGTATCCTATCGTATAACTAGAGGGGGTGGCGGTCATAATGATATGGCATCTTTTCTGAATATAAACCCTGAAAATGGACAAATAACCGCGCTGAAAGGTTTCGACTTTGAAACAGTGAAAACGTTCCAGTTCCAAGTTGTGGCCACAGATTCTGGAACTCCGTCACTAAGCAGCAACGTCACAGTGAACGTGTTCATTCTGGATCAGAACGACAACGCTCCAGTCATCCTGTATCCAGTCAGCTCCAACGGTTCTGCTGAAGGTGTGGAGGAGATTCCCCGCAATGTGAACGCAGCACACTTGGTGACTAAAGTCAGAGCCTATGACGCTGATATAGGATATAACGGCTGGTTACTGTTTTCACTGCAGGAAGTGACTGAGCACAGTCTCTTTGCTTTGGACCGCTATACAGGACAGATCAGAACATTTCGCTCATTCACAGAGACAGACGAGGCTGAGCAGAAACTGGTCATACTGGTCAAAGACAATGGAAACGTTTCCCTCTCTGCAACAGCTACTGTCATTGTCAAAGTTGTGGAGCCCAAAGAGGCTTTTGCTGCTTCTGATGTTAAAAGTGCAACAAACGATGATGAGGAGAGTAATGTCACTTTTTATCTCATGATAACTTTGGCCTCAGTTTCAGCACTTTTTCTCATCAGCATCATCGTGCTCATTGCAATGCAGTGCTCCAAATCCACAGACTACACTTCCAAATATCTACAAGAGACTAATTATGACGGGACACTGTGTCACAGCATCCAGTACAGATCTGGAGACAAACGCTACATGTTAGTGGGACCCAGAATGAGTATAGGATCTACTATAGTCCTGGGCAGCCATGCTAACACACTAGTGCTCCCTGACAGGAGGAGAACATCTACTGAGGTAAGAATTTCAAGAAAGATTAAATCCTTATTTCTTTTAATTAATTTAAGTCATTTTTTTTACATATGTATTTGATCGAAAATCTTAAATACAACTTGGTAATGTTGTTGCATTTATCTACGGACACGAATGTGTTTGATTTGGTTCTTTCATTGTCTAATTTATCATACAACGTGTTTGTAAATATAGGAAGACATGTGAAAATTAAAATATTTCTGACAAAATGGCAAGGATAGCTTACATGCACACTGTGGAATCCTCTCGTCCTACTTTAGTATATTGCTCATAGATAAACGCTTTTGATTAAAAGGAAAAAAGTTACATTTAATTTAGAGTTTACCCATTTTAAAGAGGACGGTTCTCTGACTTTGATTGTGCCTGCTTTCCATAGTACTGAAATTAAAATGGTTGTCTTTACAAAAAAACAGATTTATGATTTAAGACTTTTGCTAAGAAATTGGTGGCAGTACATTCTGAACATGTGTTTCGGACAAGAGCTGTTTGCAACAACATTGTTGTTGTTTTAAAACGGATAAACTGTACTTGTAACAGATGAAGCGTGTTCTGCGACACCTGATTACTGCTGTTGATGGCACTGAAACACAAGAGTTTCAGCAAACAGCGTGAAATAACATTATATTCAAAGATCAGTTAAAGAGTGCCTTGGTGGGTGTCACAAAGAGCGAGAAAGACAAACAGACCGACAGAAAGACAGAATGTAGTGAGTTAAAATGCTAACAGATAACTTTCCACTGTTTTGTGTGGACATTATATATACACTCTTCTTTCTTTTCTGTTCTTACTTCTCTTACAAAAACAATGCAGTCCAGGTATTTCTCAGTTATTACCTCTGGGTGTCACTATTATATTAGATGACATCAGACCAAGTGGTCCCTCCCCTTTCAAAGCTTTTGTTTCCATAGTGAATAGAGCACAGACGGTTTTTGGACTCGAGACAACCAGTCGATGGAATTCATCTTTCCGGTTGAAAATGTGTGGTATTAAGCGTGTTGGACATATTTAATTATATATGGAAGTAGCAGGTTTTAGGGAATATTACTCTTGTTGGATTACGATGGGAATTGACACAAAAACGCGAACAATGGGCTTCTACTGCTTTGCTTTTTATTCGTCTTTACTGCTGCTGTTCGGGACACAGGCTTCAGCTCAGACACGGTACTCTATCCCAGAGGAGCTGAAAGAGGGAAGTGTTGTTGGAAATGTTGCAAAGGATCTTGGTCTTGACACCACCTCTTTGACTGATCGACGGTTCCGTGTTGTGTCTGGCAGTAAGGACGCTATATTTGAAGTCAACCATAATAACGGGGTATTGTATGTTCACCGGCATATTGACAGGGAGGAGCTCTGTGAGGGCACCGGTGCATGTCTCGTGGAGCTCAAAATCCTTGTTGAAAACCCTTTGGAAATACATTACGTTGTCGTAGAAATTACTGACGTTAATGACCATGCTCCTAGTTTCCCAGAAAAAGAACAGACATTTGAAATAGCTGAGCAAACATTACCGGGACGGCGATTTCAACTGGAAACTGCTCGTGATCCAGATGCTGGAATTAACTCTATTCGTACATACACTTTGACTTCAAATGAACATTTTGAAGTAGACATTCGTCAAAGTGACGAAGACAAAATACCATTTTTAGTGCTGAAAAAATCATTAGACAGAGAACAAAATGACAAACACACGCTGCTGCTGACAGCGATAGATGGAGGTAAACCTCAAAAATCAGGAACATTAAATGTTACTATTATTGTTCTTGACAGTAATGACAACCGTCCAATGTTTAGTCAGGAGATTTACCAAATTGAAATACAAGAAAATTTAGCAATTGGTACTTCAATATTTAGAATGAATGCAACAGATCCAGATGAAGGGACGAATGGGGAAGTCGAATATAGCTTTGGTAAAAGCTTGAGGCGAAAAATAAATTTTAATTTTGAATTGGATAAATTAACTGGGGAGATTAGAGTAAAGGGATTGGTGGACTTTGAAGAAAACGACGTCTATAAAGTCGATGTTGATGCATCTGATAAAGCTTCACCACCATTAACGGGTGAGTGCCGGCTAATTATAAAGATTAAGGACATCAATGACAATCCACCTGAAATAGAAGTCACTTCACTGTCAAACACAATTTCTGAAGATTCAAAACCTGGAACAATTATTTCATTGCTTAGCGTGACAGATAAGGACGCTGGAGTCAATGGAAAAACTATCTTACAAATCTCTAATGAAGTACCTTTCGAGTTAAAACCTTCTTTTAAAGAGAATGTATACTCAGTTGTCACTAAGGGACTTCTGGATCGAGAGCAGGTTCCAAGTTATGAAATAACAATAAGAGCCACTGATTGTGGTGAGCCTCCATTATCTTCTTTTAAAACTCTCAGTATTCAGATATCAGATGTAAATGACAACAGTCCACATTTTGAACAAAACCCTTTACAGTTTTATCTGGTAGAAAATAACGTTGCTGGAGCTTCAATATTCTCTGTGAGCGCAACAGACAATGACATAAATGACAATGCAGCTATTTCATATCATATTGTGAGAGAGGGAAGTCAAAATGGTATGACATCATTTATTAATGTAAACTCTGAAAACGGACACATAACCGCGCTGAAAAGTTTCGACTTTGAAACAGTGAAAACGTTCCAGTTCCAAGTTGTGGCCACAGATTCTGGAACTCCGTCACTAAGCAGCAACGTCACAGTGAACGTGTTCATTCTGGATCAGAACGACAACGCTCCAGTCATCCTGTATCCAGTCAGCTCCAACGGTTCTGCTGAAGGTGTGGAGGAGATTCCCCGCAATGTGAACGCAGCACACTTGGTGACTAAAGTCAGAGCCTATGACGCTGATATAGGATATAACGGCTGGTTACTGTTTTCACTGCAGGAAGTGACTGAGCACAGTCTCTTTGCTTTGGACCGCTATACAGGACAGATCAGAACACTTCGCTCATTCACAGAGACAGACGAGGCTGAGCAGAAACTGGTCATACTGGTCAAAGACAATGGCAACGTTTCCCTCTCTGCAACAGCTACTGTCATTGTCAAAGTTGTGGAGCCCAAAGAGGCTTTTGCTGCTTCTGATGTTAAAAGTGCAACAAACGATGATGAGGAGAGTAATGTCACTTTTTATCTCATGATAACTTTGGCCTCAGTTTCAGCACTTTTTCTCATCAGCATCATCGTGCTCATTGCAATGCAGTGCTCCAAATCCACAGACTACACTTCTAAATATCTACAAGAGGCTAATTATGACGGGACACTGTGTCACAGCATCCAGTACAGATCTGGAGACAAACGCTACATGTTAGTGGGACCCAGAATGAGTATAGGATCTACTATAGTCCCGGGCAGCCATGCTAACACACTAGTGCTCCCTGACAGGAGGAGAACTTCTACTGAGGTAAGAGCTTGGAAACAATGTAACAAGTATTCATAGACTGTCTTCTCTCTCATTGCTATGTGTTCAATGACACACTTTCTTTCTTTTTTTACAATCTTAACACGCCTCGAGTACACAGACAACAACCGAATAACAAAAAAGTAATTTGTCTATGTCACAAGACATTCTTGCTTCATTTACGCGTCATTATATCGTTGTTTTTTTTGCGATGATGCATGTTTCCTTAGGTTGATGCTCATGTGCCAGTCAGTGATCTTAAACATGATTAGCTTCAATGTATATGACAAATATATTTTGGCCGTGTTTTTTTTATATTTAAACCCCATGAAGCAAAACTTCTGGTCACGATCAAACCACAGCTGTATGTGTGATTGGTACAGGCAAGTAAAGCTGACATTTGTCATCAAGAATGAGACCTGGAAATTGAACAATGTAGAGCGCTGTCCGTGGTGCTGAACGTAGCTGCTTTTGGTTTTTCGGCAGAACATAGCCGCAAACAGAACCGTTTTAAAAATCATGAAACCCATTAACCCTACCATTTTAACATCGAGGACCAAACACATTAAATGAGGACATTGTTAACACATTGTTTTAGCTAAACATTTAAAACCTTGAACAGGTGATTGGATGCTGAAATCGCAATGGTAGTAAGGGCTCTATTACATATATTCACTTTGAAGATTGCAGGAAAGCCTTCTACTTGCCCATTGACCTCTGGGTGGCAGTATTACATTGGGAAACATCATGAAACGTTGTCCCTCCCCTTCACATATCTTTTGTTTGCTCCATGAAAAAGCAAAGGAGACATTTGAAACGTGCTCGCCAACTGATGAAATCGTGTTGTGCTTTTTGTCACTGTGCGACACACAATGGGTTTGATATAGACATTTATAAAGGAACGGACTTCTTTGTTTGAATGTGCTGCGGATAACGATGGAAATGGAAAGACAGTATCGAGGAAAGCTCTGCTCGCGGTTTGCTCTATGTTTGTTTCTTCTGTTGTTGGTTGGAAATCGGGCTTCTGGAGAAATACGATATTCTATTCCAGAGGAGGTGAATGAGGGAACTGTTGTTGGAAATGTCGCGAAGGATCTTGGACTGGATATCACCTCTTTGTTTAATCGACGGTTCCGTGTTGTTTCTGAATCTAAGGATGCATTTTTTGAGGTAAACCGGGACAATGGTGCTCTCTACGTCCATAGGAAAATCGACAGAGAGGAGCTCTGTCAGGGTAGCGGTGCTTGCATAATTGAGTTAAAAGTCATAGTCGAAAACCCTTTAGAAATACACTACATAGTGGTAGAGATTACTGACGTTAACGATCACACTCCTAGTTTTCCTGAAAAAGAACAGACTTTTGAAATATTTGAACAGACATTAACAGGACGACGTTTACAACTACACACAGCTCGTGATCCAGATGCTGGATCTAACTCTATTCGTACATACACTTTGACTTCAAATGAACATTTTGAAGTAGACATCCGTCAAAGTGACGAAGACAAAATACCGTTTTTAGTGCTGAAGAAATCATTAGACAGAGAGAAAAACGACAAACACACGCTGCTGCTGACAGCGATAGATGGCGGTAAACCTCAAAAATCAGGAACATTAAATGTTACTATTATTGTTCTTGACAGCAATGATAACCGTCCAATGTTTAGTCAGGAGATTTACCAAATTGAAATAGAGGAAAACGTTGAAATCGGCACATCCGTATTTAAAATACATGCCACAGATCCAGATGAAGGGACTAATGGGATAGTTGAATATAGTCTTGGAAAAACGCTTAAGAAAAAAGTCTATGACATTTTTGAATTGGACAAGATAACTGGGGAGATTCACGTTAAAGGGGTTGTGGATTATGAGGAGAACGACGTTTATAAACTTGATGTCGAGGCATCCGATAAAGGAACACCTCCACTGGTAGGTGAGTGTAGAGTCATTATAAAAATTAAAGATATCAATGATAATCCACCTGAAATAGAAGTCACGTCACTGTCAAATACAGTGTCTGAAGATTCAAAACCTGGAACAATTGTTTCTCTAATCAGAGTGAAAGATAAAGACTCTGGTGTCAATGGCAAAATGATTTCAAGTATAACCTCAGAGGTGCCTTTTGAATTGAAGCCCTCCTACAAAGAAAACACTTACTCAGTTGTCACTAAGGGGCATTTGGATCGAGAGCAGGTGTCACATTATGAAATAACAATAAAAGCCACTGATTGTGGTGACCCTCCCTTATCTTCTTTTAAAACTCTCAGTATTCAGATATCAGATGTAAATGACAACAGTCCACATTTTGAACAAAACCCTTTACAGTTTTATCTGGTAGAAAATAACGTTGCTGGAGCTTCAATATTTTCTGTGAGCGCAACAGACAATGACATAAATGATAATGCCGCTATTTCATATCATATTGTGAGAGAGGGAAGTCAAAATGGTATGACATCATTTATTAATGTAAACTCTGAAAACGGACACATAACCGCGCTGAAAAGTTTCGACTTTGAAACAGTGAAAACGTTCCAGTTCCAAGTTGTGGCCACAGATTCTGGAACTCCGTCACTAAGCAGCAACGTCACAGTGAACGTGTTCATTCTGGATCAGAACGACAACGCTCCAGTCATCCTGTATCCAGTCAGCTCCAACGGTTCTGCTGAAGGTGTGGAGGAGATTCCCCGCAATGTGAACGCAGCACACTTGGTGACTAAAGTCAGAGCCTATGACGCTGATATAGGATATAACGGCTGGTTACTGTTTTCACTGCAGGAAGTGACTGAGCACAGTCTCTTTGCTTTGGACCGCTATACAGGACAGATCAGAACACTTCGCTCATTCACAGAGACAGACGAGGCGGAGCAGAAACTGGTCATACTGGTCAAAGACAATGGAAACGTTTCCCTCTCTGCAACAGCTACTGTCATTGTCAAAGTTGTGGAGCCCAAAGAGGCTTTTGCTGCTTCTGATGTTAAAAGTGCAACAAACGATGATGAGGAGAGTAATGTGACTTTTTATCTCATGATAACTTTGGCCTCAGTTTCAGCACTTTTTCTCATCAGCATCATCGTGCTCATTGCAATGCAGTGCTCCAAATCCACAGACTACACTTCTAAATATCTACAAGAGGCTAATTATGACGGGACACTGTGTCACAGCATCCAGTACAGATCTGGAGACAAACGCTACATGTTAGTGGGACCCAGAATGAGTATAGGATCTACTATAGTCCCGGGGAGCCATGCTAACACACTAGTGCTCCCTGACAGGAGGAGGACTTCTACTGAGGTAAGAGCTTGGAAACAATGTAACACGTATTCAGAGACTGTCTTCTCTCTCATTGCTGTGTGTTCAATTACACATTTTCTTTTTTTACAATCTTAACACGCCTCGAGTACACAGACAACAACCGAATAACAAAAAAGTAATTTGTCTATGTCACAAGACATTCTTGCTTCATTTACGCGTCATTATATCGTTGTTTTTTTTGCGATGATGCATGTTTCCTTAGGTTGGTGCTCATGTGCCAGTCAGTGATCTTAAACATGAATAGCTTAAATGTGTATGAAATATAACTTTAAATTGACCAACATTTCACAAAATATATTTTTTATATTTAAACCCCATGAAGCAAAACTTCTGGTCACGATTAAACCACAGCTGTATGTGTGATTGGTACAGGCAAGTAAAGCTGACATTTGTCGTCAAGAATGAGACCTGGAAATTGAACAATGTAGAGCGCTGTCCGTGGTGCTGAACGTAGCTGCTTTTGGTTTTTCGGCAGAAGATAGCCTTAAACAGAACCGTTTTAAAAAACATGAAACCCATTAACCCTACCATTTTAACATCGAGGACCAAACACATTAAATGAGGACATTGTTAACACATTATTTTAGCTAAAAATGTAAAACCCTGAACAGGTGATTGGATGCTGAAATCGCAATGGTAGTAAGGGCTCTATTACATATATTCATTTTGAAGATTGCGGGAAAGCCTTCTACTTGCACATTGACCTCTGGGTGGCAGTATTACATTGGGAAACATCATGAAACGTTGTCCCTCCCCTTCACATATCTTTTGTTTGCTCCATGAAAAAGCAAAGGAGACATTTGAAACGTGCTCGCCAACTGATGAAATCGTGTTGTGCTTTTTGTCACTGTGCGACACACAATGGGTTTGATATAGACATTTATAAAGGAACGGACTTCTTTGTTTGAATGTGCTGCGGATAACGATGGAAATGGAAAGACAGTATCGAGGAAAGCTCTGCTCGCGGTTTGCTCTATGTTTGTTTCTTCTGTTGTTGGTTGGAAATCGGGCTTCTGGAGAAATACGATATTCTATTCCAGAGGAGGTGAATGAGGGAACTGTTGTTGGAAATGTCGCGAAGGATCTTGGACTGGATATCACCTCTTTGTTTAATCGACGGTTCCGTGTTGTTTCTGAATCTAAGGATGCATTTTTTGAGGTAAACCGGGACAATGGTGCTCTCTATGTCCATAGGAAAATCGACAGAGAGGAGCTCTGTCAGGGTAGCGGTGCTTGCATAATTGAGTTAAAAGTCATAGTCGAAAACCCTTTAGAAATACACTACATAGTGGTAGAGATTACTGACGTTAACGATCACACTCCTAGTTTTCCTGAAAAAGAACAGACTTTTGAAATAGCTGAGCATACACTGCCAGGAAAACGATTTCAATTACACACAGCTCGTGATCCAGATGCTGGAATTAACTCCATTCGTACATACACTTTGACTTCAAATGAACATTTTGAAGTAGACATCCGTCAAAGTGACGAAGATAAAATACCGTTTTTAGTGCTGAAGAAATCATTAGACAGAGAGAAAAACGACAAACGCACGCTGCTGCTGACAGCGATAGATGGCGGTAAACCTCAAAAATCAGGAACATTAAATGTTACTATTATTGTTCTTGACAGCAATGATAACCGTCCAATGTTTAGTCAGGAGATTTACCAAATTGAAATAGAGGAAAACGTTAATGTTGGCACTTCAGTATTTAAAATACATGCCACAGATCCCGATGAAGGCTCCAATGGCATAATTGAATACAGTCTTGGAAAAACTCTGAAGAAGAGAGTGTATGACATTTTTGAATTGGACAAGATAACTGGGGAGATTCACGTAAAAGGGGTTGTGGATTATGAAGAGAACGACGTTTATAAACTTGATGTCGAGGCATCCGATAAAGGAACACCTCCACTGGTAGGTGAGTGTAGAGTCATTATAAAAATTAAAGATATCAATGATAATCCACCTGAAATAGAAGTCACGTCACTGTCAAATACAGTGTCTGAAGATTCAAAACCTGGAACAATTGTTTCTCTAATCAGAGTGAAAGATAAAGACTCTGGTGTCAATGGCAAAATGATTTCAAGTATAACCTCAGAGGTGCCTTTTGAATTGAAGCCCTCCTACAAAGAAAACACTTACTCAGTTGTCACTAAGGGGCATTTGGATCGAGAGCAGGTGTCACATTATGAAATAACAATAAAAGCCACTGATTGTGGTGAGCCTCCCTTATCTTCTTTTAAAACTCTCAGTATTCAGATATCAGATGTGAATGACAACAGTCCACATTTTGAACAAAACCCTTTACAGTTTTATCTGGTAGAAAATAACGTTGCTGGAGCTTCAATATTTTCTGTGAGCGCAACAGATGAAGACATAAATGACAATGCAGCTATTTCATATCATATTGTGAGAGAGGGAAGTCAAAATGGTATGACATCATTTATTAATGTAAACTCTGAAAACGGACACATAACCGCGCTGAAAAGTTTCGACTTTGAAACAGTGAAAACGTTCCAGTTCCAAGTTGTGGCCACAGATTCTGGAACTCCGTCACTAAGCAGCAACGTCACAGTGAACGTGTTCATTCTGGATCAGAACGACAACGCTCCAGTCATCCTGTATCCAGTCAGCTCCAACGGTTCTGCTGAAGGTGTGGAGGAGATTCCCCGCAATGTGAACGCAGCGCACTTGGTGACTAAAGTCAGAGCCTATGACGCTGATATAGGATATAACGGCTGGTTACTGTTTTCACTGCAGGAAGTGACTGAGCACAGTCTCTTTGCTTTGGACCGCTATACAGGACAGATCAGAACACTTCGCTCATTCACAGAGACAGACGAGGCTGAGCAGAAACTGGTCATACTGGTCAAAGACAATGGCAACGTTTCCCTCTCTGCAACAGCTACTGTCATTGTCAAAGTTGTGGAGCCCAAAGAGGCTTTTGCTGCTTCTGATGTTAAAAGTGCAACAAACGATGATGAGGAGAGTAATGTCACTTTTTATCTCATGATAACTTTGGCCTCAGTTTCAGCACTTTTTCTCATCAGTATCATCGTGCTGATTGCAATGCAGTGCTCCAAATCCACAGACTACACTTCCAAATACCTACAAGAGACTAATTATGACGGGACACTGTGTCACAGCATCCAGTACAGATCTGGAGAGAAACGCTACATGTTAGTGGGACCCAGAATGAGTATAGGATCTACTATAGTCCCGGGCAGCCATGCCAACACACTAGTGCTCCCTGACAGGAGGAGGACTTCTACAGAGGTAAGAGCGTCTACACATACAGAACAAGGGTCTTGTTTTCTGTCAAGATTAATATTGCAAGATTTATTGTCTCATGGTTTTTGGTTTCTTCTTCAGCACGTCTAAACTATCTTGAGAAATTGTTTAGACAGTCGCTTTGATGCCCTGTGCTTTCAAAACACAAATGCCAGTTTGTGGGCTTTCTATATTGGCGGATTTCATTTTTCTTTATGCCAGGACTCAAAGTTTGAAGCACATTTTCTCCCACTTCCTTTCATCCACAGACTATCATACACACCTTTCAGTAAATGTAAACCTCACAAATGTTGGTAGATAGCGTACTTTTACAAATTATGAATCTCTCAAAGTGAGAGTATAACAAGTAAGTGTCATATCCCCTTATATTGGGAACATGCGGGCAACGAGTTGTTAATCATAATTTTACATAGATTATGACGATAAGGCGGACGAGACTGCGGGTGTATTGTATATCGCTGTCCATGGTGCTGAAACGCGCTAACTTATTGTTTTCAAGCAGGAATACTAGTAAAGCTATAAAGTCATAGTTAATGAGTTCATGTGTTTTCAGTTGCTTTTCATTCAAACTGTCTATTTGAGTATTTTAGGTGCATTGGAAGCGAGGCGCACAGCTTTAATTTTAATAATTTTAATAATATAAGATGACAAAAATAACATAGATTTGACTTCCAAAGTGCTGTTTATGTTTTGAGTTGTTTATGGAGTGCCCCTACAAGGGACGAGTCTTGGTCATGAAGTCACTGTCCATTGTGCTGAAAACAAAAAAGCGTGGGGAGTGTGTTTGATAAAGCCACGATCAAAGTAGCCAATGTGCACCATATGTGCCTACGTTTCTTGATGGAAATGAGGGAATGCCTTTTTTGAGGAGGAAACTATCTGGAATGTGATCACTTGGTGTCACTATGCGAGCAGAAAAGCGTTTAAAGAGACGCCTTTGTCTGAGATTAGGGTCCTCCCCATTGTGGGCATGGATTTCATATTTCAGGACTGGGTGCATCCCTTGCTCTCACTGCAACGATTTTAAATCCACAAATAGGATAACATTCAAGAAACAGCACACTTTATTGAACATAGAGTACGTTTTTTGTTTTTGATGAGGTCGTTATCCTAAGACATGGATATTTATTTTCATCTTTTTGCTCTGGAGCAAAAAAGACCTGGACCATCGCGAGAGCAATGGCGGTGGGTCGCTTTCATTGTTTTATCAGGTTTGCTTTGGAGCACAGTTTCCGCGCAAATAAGATACTCCATCCCCGAGGAAGTTGAAAAAGGAACCGCTGTTGGGAATATAGCAAAGGATTTGGGGTTAGAGAAAAGCACACTGAAAGAAAGAGGATGTCGTGTTGTGGAGGGTTCAACGGAGTCATTCTTTCATGTAAACCAGAACGACGGATTATTGTATGTTGACCGTGTAATTGACAAAGAGAAGGTTTGTGAGAGGAATAGTGTGTGCTTAATAAATCTGAAAACCGTGCTGGAAAACCCTCTTGAAATTCATTATGTGACTGTAGAGGTGCTGGACGTGAATGACCACTTTCCCACCTTCAACACCAAAGAGTCACGTCTCGAAATTTCAGAGTCCGTTCTCCCAGGCTTGCGTCTCCAGCTGCCAGCAGCACACGATTCTGATGTCGGTCAATTTTCTGTCCAGGAGTACAAACTTAGTTCAAATGATCATTTCCGTTTGGAAGTCAAAGATCGGGGAAAAGATGGAAAAATACCGATATTAGTTTTACTAAAAACGCTAGACAGGGAAACAAAGAAAAATCATAAGCTGCTACTAACAGCCATTGACGGAGGAAAACCAAGTAAGTCCGGAACAGCTGAAATAATTGTTGACGTCTTAGACATTAATGATAATATGCCAGTATTTAACGAAGACACTTACTCGGTTCTTTTGGAAGAAAATGCTCCTATTGATACAACAATTATAAAAGTAAATGCTTCTGATTTAGATGAAGGTTCCAATGGCGAGGTTATCTATTCATTAGGCAAGAATGTGAACAGCAGAATACGCGAACTTTTTCGTGTAGATCCAATAACAGGAGAAATTATTGTTCGAGGACTGATAGACTTTGAATTAGAGGAAAGTTATGAAATTGATATACAAGCGTCTGATAAGGGATCTGCTCCTTTGAGGACGGATAAAAGTGTGTTGGTGAATATTGTGGATTTAAATGACAACATCCCTCGAATAGAGATTACATCGTTTTCGAGGGCAATACCAGAGGATGCTAGACTGGGAACCACTGTGGCATTAATAAGTGTCCATGATAAAGACTCTGGTCTTAATGGGAAAGTTATTTGTTCATTCGATAAAGATGTTCCATTCACATTATCACCTTCTACACATGACAACATGTATTCTATAGTCACAAAATCGCTCCTAGATAGAGAAAAACAGTCTAAATATGATGTAACAATTGTAGCAAAAGATGCAGGTGTGCCATCGTTGTCTTCTGAAAGAAGCATTAGTATTATTGTATCGGATGTAAATGATAACAATCCAAAGTTTTCAGCAAGCCCTTACACATTTTATGTTACTGAGAATAACTCTCCGGGAGCTACAGTGTTTTCGGTGGGGGCATCTGACCTCGACGAAGGAGATAATTCTCGTATTTTGTATAATATTTTAAGAAATGGAAAAGAGAATAACAACAATCATGCATTCAATCTCAACATCAACTCTGAAAACGGAGATATATTGGCTCTGAAAAGTTTCGACTTTGAAACAGTGAAAACGTTCCAGTTCCAAGTTGTGGCCACAGATTCTGGAACTCCGTCACTAAGCAGCAACGTCACAGTGAACGTGTTCATTCTGGATCAGAACGACAACGCTCCAGTCATCCTGTATCCAGTCAGCTCCAACGGTTCTGCTGAAGGTGTGGAGGAGATTCCCCGCAATGTGAACGCAGCACACTTGGTGACTAAAGTCAGAGCCTATGACGCTGATATAGGATATAACGGCTGGTTACTGTTTTCACTGCAGGAAGTGACTGAGCACAGTCTCTTTGCTTTGGACCGCTATACAGGACAGATCAGAACACTTCGCTCATTCACAGAGACAGACGAGGCTGAGCAGAAACTGGTCATACTGGTCAAAGACAATGGAAACGTTTCCCTCTCTGCAACAGCTACTGTCATTGTCAAAGTTGTGGAGCCCAAAGAGGCTTTTGCTGCTTCTGATGTTAAAAGTGCAACAAACGATGATGAGGAGAGTAATGTGACTTTTTATCTCATGATAACTTTGGCCTCAGTTTCAGCACTTTTTCTCATCAGCATCATCGTGCTCATTGCAATGCAGTGCTCCAAATCAACAGACTACACTTCAAAATACCTACAAGAGACTAATTATGACGGGACACTGTGTCACAGCATCCAGTACAGATCTGGAGACAAACGCTACATGTTAGTGGGACCCAGAATGAGTATAGGATCTACTATAGTCCCGGGGAGCCATGCCAACACACTAGTGCTCCCTGACAGGAGGAGGACTTCTACTGAGGTAAGAGCTTTAACACGGAGTTATATATATGTTTTTGCTGTTGTTCAGGTGTGTATCACACTGTTTGCAGTTTGAGGTTATATGTTTCTTATTCGGAATGTTTCAACTATAGCTTCAGGAAAATTTGTATGGTGTTTTCTCTTTTCAAAAGAACAGATTTCACTTCGCTTTCCATATATTTTTTCTTATTCTTCTTCTGTGTGCAAACGCTGCTGAGTTATGCACAACGTTCTCTCAGGTCTTCTCCAGTTACACCCAAACTATTTCCTGAGTCGTTATGAACCGGTGTGTGTGTATGCCGTTTAGAAAAATAATATATTTTCCCAGTGGGAGAATAGAACAAGTCAATGTCATACCAGCTTCTGTTTGATAAAGATTGTCATAGATATTTTGTCAATGGCCATTTTGATTGTAATGATATTATGAAAAAAAGGACAGGTTATTTTTTTTCATAATATCATTACAATCAAAATGGCCAAACTTGTTGTATTTTTAGTTCAACCAAAAGTCACTTTACTTTGGCATATCAATCAAAAAGACAAAGTATGACGAAAAGTCTGCGTCGAAGGTTGAAATAGCTATCCATGGTGCTGAAATGCCCTGACTCTTTTCGGACAGAAATAAAAACAAAGCTGAATACACGGCAACGGAAGGTAAATATGCGCTTTTCTCGATTGAAAAGGGAAATACTTCCCTTGATTGTAACTGCTTTTGGGGAACATAGGGGCAGACGGTTTTGTCAGAGCATTATTAAATGTGATCAACTTCCTAGTTGATAATGTTGTCGGTCTGAATACCACGATAGTGCCAAAGGTTTAATAACCTAGGACAAATGATGTGGATGGGACAGAAAAGAGGCCACGGCACTGTTTGAAATCGGTATTCATGGTGGTGAAATTCAATAGCTGTTTTCAAGCAGACTGAAAGCAAAGCAGAACATGAACTTATTTTTGAATTGTTTAGTATTTGTAATTTTATTTAAATGGTAAATTACAAGTAACCTTTCTTAGCATATATATACAATTGCTTTCATATGTAGAAGAGTGAAAAAGTAACGTGGTACTATGTATGAGTCATGCCTATAGAATTGTGTATTAGGTATCGTGTTTTTTCACAGCCTGCGTTATCTCCGCTTCTTTTGTGATATCGTCAGGTGTGATTTCTGATTAAGGTGTATATATATTCGTTATATATGTATATATGACTTTTAATCAAATAAGGCATGTATATAGTCCACTTGGTGTCACTGTTACACCATTAGGGCCATCGCAGATTGTGTCCCTCCCCTTATAAAGCTTTTGTTCGCTTCTTCGCAGCAGAGGAAACGCTTGAATTGAACATGCAAGCCGAATGACATCGTTTGGTTGAGATGTATAGAAATATGATGCTAAACAGGTCGGATATTTGACTTGTTGCAGAGACGCGATTTTGTGTGTTAAAAATAGCGCTGGATCACGATGGGGAGACAAAGGCGCTCTAAATCACAGAGCTACGTTTGGTTTATCTTTCATTTTTCATTACTGCTGGTCGTTGGAAAACCGGCGTTGGCTGAATTGAGGTACTCTATACCAGAGGAGATGAAAGAAGGAACCCTTGTTGGAAATGTTGCAAAGGATCTTGGTTTGGACAAAGCATCGTTAGTCGATCGACGTTTCCGTGTTGTTTCTGGATCTAAGGACACTTTTTTCGAGGTTAACCCGGACAATGGAGCCTTACAGATCAGTAAGAAAATCGACAGAGAGGAGCTGTGTGAGGGAAATGGTGCATGCTTAATGGAGCTGAAAATTCTTGTTGAAAACCCGTTAGAAATCCACTATGTAGCTGTAGAAGTTACTGATGTAAATGATCACGCCCCAAGTTTTCCTGAGAAGGTACAGCAATTAAATATAGCTGAACATGCACCTTCGGGAACGCGGTTCCAGCTACACGCTGCGCGTGATCCCGATGCTGGGAGTAACTCTATCCGCACTTATACATTAACCACAAATAATCACTTTGACATAGAAATAAGTCAAAGCGACGAGGAAAAACTTCCATTTTTAGTGCTGAAGAAATCTTTAGACAGAGAACAAAAGAAAGAACACTTGCTAATTCTAACAGCTGTTGATGGAGGTAAACCTCAAAGATCAGGGACTTTAAATGTTTCCATAGTTGTCCTTGATATAAATGATAACCGTCCAACGTTTAGTCAGGATACTTATCAGATAGAAATATATGAAAACGTTTCAGTTGGTACTACTGTAACAAGAGTGAATGCAACTGATCAAGATGAAGGGGCCAATGGGGAAATAGAGTACAGACTCAGTAAAGCCTTAGCACGAAAAGTTTACGAGATCTTTGAACTGGATAGTTCAAGTGGAATAATTAAGTTGAAAGGAGAACTGGACTTTGAGGGAACTGAGATTTATAAAATAGATATTGAGGCGTCGGACAAAGGGACACCTCCGTTAACAAGCCGGTGTAGAGTCGTTATTAAAATAAAAGACGTCAATGATAATGCTCCAGAAATAGAAGTCACATCACTGTCAAATACAGTGTCTGAAGATTCAAAACCTGGAACAATTATTGCACTTATAAGCGTGATGGATAAAGACTCTGGTGTTGATGGAAAGATAATTTCAACCATAAACAACGACGTACCTTTTGAATTAAAACCTTCATACAAAGAAAACACTTACTCAGTTGTCACCAAGGGACTTTTGGACCGAGAGCAGGTGTCACATTATGAAATAACAATAAAAGCAACTGATTGTGGTGACCCTCCCTTTTCCACTTTTAAAACTCTCAGTATTCAGATATCAGATGTGAACGACAACAGTCCACATTTTGAACAAAACCCTTTACAGTTTTATCTGGTAGAAAATAACGTTGCTGGAGCTTCAATATTTTCTGTGAGCGCAACAGACAATGACATAAATGACAATGCAGCTATTTCATATCATATTGTGAGGGAAGGAAGCCAAAATGACGTCATGGCTTTTCTCAATATAAACTCTGAAAATGGACAAATTTCTGCGCTGAAAAGTTTCGACTTTGAAACAGTGAAAACGTTCCAGTTCCAAGTTGTGGCCACAGATTCTGGAACTCCGTCACTAAGCAGCAACGTCACAGTGAACGTGTTCATTCTGGATCAGAACGACAACGCTCCAGTCATCCTGTATCCAGTCAGCTCCAACGGTTCTGCTGAAGGTGTGGAGGAGATTCCCCGCAATGTGAACGCAGCACACTTGGTGACTAAAGTCAGAGCCTATGACGCTGATATAGGATATAACGGCTGGTTACTGTTTTCACTGCAGGAAGTGACTGAGCACAGTCTCTTTGCTTTGGACCGCTATACAGGACAGATCAGAACACTTCGCTCATTCACAGAGACAGACGAGGCTGAGCAGAAACTGGTCATACTGGTCAAAGACAATGGAAACGTTTCCCTCTCTGCAACAGCTACTGTCATTGTCAAAGTTGTGGAGCCCAAAGAGGCTTTTGCTGCTTCTGATGTTAAAAGTGCAACAAACGATGATGAGGAGAGTAATGTCACTTTTTATCTCATGATAACTTTGGCCTCAGTTTCAGCACTTTTTCTCATCAGCATCATCGTGCTGATTGCAATGCAGTGCTCCAAATCCACAGACTACACTTCCAAATATCTACAAGAGACTAATTATGACGGGACACTGTGTCACAGCATCCAGTACAGATCTGGAGACAAACGCTACATGTTAGTGGGACCCAGAATGAGTATAGGATCTACTATAGTCCCGGGCAGCCATGCCAACACACTAGTGCTCCCTGACAGGAGGAGAACTTCTACTGAGGTAAGACTTTCCCAAGTTGCAAAGGTGTTGTTTTCTGTCAAGACTTGTGTAGCACAATTTGTGTAATTGATTATTTGTGGTGTCTTATTCAGCGTGTTACTTAAGACAGAAGGTATGGCGTCTTTTTATTTTAAAGGAGACGATTAAAGATTTCATGGATTACTATAATGTTGCTCTCAGCTTCCAGCTGCTGTTCAGTGCTCATTTTTCTATTTGGTCCTGTCATCAGCCTCTTCATTACACTTCATTGGTTTAAATTAACACTTTTGTTTTCCAAAACACATCGCAAAGTAATGCCACTGTCTCCCTCTGTGAGAGGGACAGTCGGACTTGATTGATGCCCGTTTTTTGGCAAAATATGGGCAAACAGTTTGACAAACGAACAACAATAATTACAATATAATGATTAAAATATCTGCTTATAGTCTGATATAATGTTGGTTGTGCTGTTGTTAGATTGTTGGTTGGATAACTAAGGAGACAATAGTTTGACTAAGAAAGTGCAGCTGGTCTGTTTGGAATCGCTATCCATGGTGCTGAAGTTCACCCACTCAACTGTGAAGGAGAAAAAGTAAACTTAAACTCACAACACATGTTTAGTTTTGGTAATTTTATTGATTTTGAAGCATAGACATGTTAATTAGATCATTGTTGAGAATAATGACTAAGCAGGGAATCTCAAAGAAAATAAATACGCATTTTCCCCAGCTACATTTCATTTGTATTGTCACTTTGAGGTTTTAACGATTTAGCTTCTTGTGAATATTTGTCTTGATGTTAGTTCTAGTTTCATGATGTGTCGAAGAGAGACAGAAACCTAAAGATACAAGAATGTTCGGGTAAGGTAGCTATAGCACATACTTCCCCTGATAATATACTGCACAAGGCTTTGCTTCTGTTGTGATATCGAAAGATGGATTTTCTCAGCAAAGTATACAACTTATTTTATCCACCTGGTGTCACTGTAACATCAATAAGGCCATAAAAGGCTTAGTCCCTCCCCTAAAAAAAAAAGCTTTTGTTCGGTTCTTCAGAGGAGAGGACACATTTGATTGAGCATGCGAGTGGAACAACACCGTTATTAGGATTTCACGATGCTAAGCGGGTCGGATATGTCAGTCTGATTTGTTGCAGGAAAAGGATCCTTTGAGTGTTTCAGTTCTTGGTTGACGATGGGGAACGAAAGAAGATCTCGATCAAGCTACCGATGTTGCTTTGCCTTTCTTTTTTCCGTACTGCTGACCTTTGGAAAACAGGCTTTGGCTGAATTGAGGTACTCGATTCCAGAGGAGATGAAAGAAGGAACCCTTGTTGGAAACGTTGCCAAAGATCTAGGTCTGGACAAATCCTCGTTGATTGATCGGCGGTTTCGTGTTGTGTCTGCATCTGAGAATACTTTTTTCGAGGTTAACCCGGACAATGGAGCCTTACATATCAGTAGGAAAATAGACAGAGAGGAGCTGTGCGAGGGAAGTGGTGCATGTTTTATGGAGCTGAAAATCGTTGCTGAAAACCCGTTGGAAATTCACTATGTAGTTGTTGAAATTACTGATGTAAATGATCACTCCCCCAGATTTACTGAAGCAGAACAGAGATTTGAAATAGCAGAACATGCATCTGCAGGATCGCGATACGAACTGCATGCGGCCCATGACCCTGATGCTGGAATTAACTCAATACGCACATACACAATAACGTCGAATGATCACTTTGAAATAGAAATAAGTCAAAGCGATGAGGACAAAATGCCATTTTTAGTGCTGAAGAAACCTTTAGACAGAGAACAAAAGAAAGAACACTTGCTAATTGTAACAGCTGTTGATGGGGGTAAACCTCAAAGATCAGGGACTTTAAATGTTTCTATCGTTGTTCTAGATAGCAATGATAACCGTCCAATGTTTAGTCAAGATACATATCAGATAGAAATATATGAAAATACACCTGTTGGCACTAGTGTAACAAGAGTACAGGCAGTTGATCCAGATGAAGGGGCGAATGGGGAGATAGAGTACAGACTCAGTAAAACATTAGCACGAAAAGTTTACGAGATCTTTGAATTGGATAGTTTAAGTGGACAACTACATTTGAAAGGAACTTTGGATTTTGAGGAAACAGAGATTTACAAATTAGATGTTCAGGCGTCTGACAAAGGGACACCGCCGTTAACAAGCCGGTGTAGAGTTGTTGTGAAGATTAAAGACGTCAATGATAATCCACCACGAATAGAAGTCACTTCCCTTTCGAAGACTGTGACTGAAGATTCAAAACCTGGAACAATTGTTGCACTTATAAGCGTGATGGATAAAGACTCTGGTATTAATGGTAAAATCCTCACAACCATTAACAACGACGTGCCTTTTGAACTACAACCTTCATACAAGGAAAATACTTACTCTGTTGTCACCAAGGGACTCTTAGATCGAGAGCAGGTATCATATTTTGAAATAACAATAAAAGCCACTGATTGTGGTGACCCTCCCTTATCTTCTTTTAAAACGCTCAGTATTCAGATATCAGATGTGAATGACAACAGTCCACACTTTGAACAAAACCCTTTACAGTTTTATCTGGTAGAAAATAACGTTGCTGGAGCTTCAATATTCTCTGTGAGCGCAACAGACAATGACATAAATGACAATGCAGCTATTTCATATCAAATTGTGAGGGTAGGAAGTCAAAATGACGTCTTGTCTTTTCTCAATATAAACTCTGAAAACGGACACATAACTGCGCTGAAAAGTTTCGACTTTGAAACAGTGAAAACGTTCCAGTTCCAAGTTGTGGCCACAGATTCTGGAACTCCGTCACTAAGCAGCAACGTCACAGTGAACGTGTTCATTCTGGATCAGAACGACAACGCTCCAGTCATCCTGTATCCAGTCAGCTCCAACGGTTCTGCTGAAGGTGTGGAGGAGATTCCCCGCAATGTGAACGCAGCACACTTGGTGACTAAAGTCAGAGCCTATGACGCTGATATAGGATATAACGGCTGGTTACTGTTTTCACTGCAGGAAGTGACTGAGCACAGTCTCTTTGCTTTGGACCGCTATACAGGACAGATCAGAACACTTCGCTCATTCACAGAGACAGACGAGGCTGAGCAGAAACTGGTCATACTGGTCAAAGACAATGGCAACGTTTCCCTCTCAGCAACAGCTACTGTCATTGTCAAAGTTGTGGAGCCCAAAGAGGCTTTTGCTGCTTCTGATGTTAAAAGTGCAACAAACGATGATGAGGAGAGTAATGTCATTTTTTATCTCATGATAACTTTGGCCTCAGTTTCAGCACTTTTTCTCATCAGCATCATCGTGCTCATTGCAATGCAGTGCTCCAAATCCACAGACTACACTTCCAAATACCTACAAGAGGCTAATTATGACGGGACACTGTGTCACAGCATCCAGTACAGATCTGGAGACAAACGCTACATGTTAGTGGGACCCAGAATGAGTATAGGATCTACTATAGTCCCGGGGAGCCATGCCAACACACTAGTGCTCCCTGACAGGAGGAGAACTTCTACTGAGGTAAGACTTGGTACCTAACAAAGATGCTGTTTTCTGCTCTGTCAATCACATTTTTGGGGGTTTTAGGATGTATGGTCTTATTCACCTGGTAGTTACGATTATTTTAGACAGACGCTTTAGTATCTGCTCTTTTTAATAGAACATTTTAAGTGTGTCACCTTAAAATAATGTTTGCCTCATCCTTTATCTGTGTGCAAAAGTTGCTTCAATAGATACAAAACGTTCTCTGTTCTCATCCAGAGTCTTCATTGTATTTATCCAAACTCTTGCTATGTCGTTATGAACACCTGATGTGTTTTTATATGGCATTCAGATAACAAAAAAAGACCTATTCCTCACAGTGAGAGAAGTTTATCCCATATCAGCCTGTTGTTGGGGAAACTTGGGCAATGAGTATTTAACAAAGGCCACCAATTTTTTTCCATAAAATAACAATTAATACCTGCCTTGTCTTAAATCCACTGAATTTTTTCCTGGCAATATTCGTCACTCTACTAGGCATGTAAAACAAATATTGACAAAAAGGCTGCTGTAGTGCTAGGAATGGGTATACATGTCATTTATCATATGCTGAGGTATTTATGGATATATTTATGTTGCTGATTTATTGTTTGAAAGGAATATTAGCACCAATAATATTGGGATTAAATTAAATGAATTCACACTCAGTCTAATAAGCAGATGGATAATGTATGATCTTGTTGGTTGCATTCATCAGCGTTGTGCAAAAGGCATAGTCGCCGTTAGGCATAGTTAACCGGGGCGAGAAATGATGTGGTTGAGAGAGATAGGGGGGAAGCTGGTCTGTTTGGGATCAGTCTCCATGGTGCTGAAGTGCACTGGCAGACATGAAGCAGGCTGAAGCCTACATAATTTCGTTATTAATGGTGTCGTTTTTGTAATTTCGTTCATAATGCAACTTCAAAGTTATCGCTTTCTATCTTTGCCCATCATCACATTTCACCAATATAAACGATATTTCTAGCTGTAGCAAAGAGAAAATGTAACATGACCATAGGAATGTCAGAGTCCTATATCTAACTTTAAGCATTTGTATAATGTCGGTGTTTTTAATAGCGTACTTAATCCCCTCGTCTTTTGTGATATCGTCAGGTGTGATTTCTGATTTAGGTGTACATATTTGTAATGCATTTTCAGGACTTTTAATCATCTTATATATAGTCCACTCGGTGTCACTGTTACACCAATAGGTCCATCGCAGATTGTGTCCCTCCCCTTATAAAGCTTTTGTTCGCTTCTTCACAGCAGAGGATACATTTGACTTGAGTATGCGAGTCGAATGAAATCGCTTGGTTGAGATTTATATAAATACTATGCTAGACGGTTCGGATAAACGAATTTAAGTTGTTGCAGAGACGCGATCTTTTGTGTTAAAATAGCGCTGGATCACGATGGGGAGACAAAGGCGATCTAAATCACAGAGCTACGTTTGGTTTATCTTTCATTTTTTATTATTGCTGATCTATGGAAAGCAGGCTTTGGCTGAATTGAGGTACTCTATACCAGAGGAGATGAAAGAAGGAACCCTTGTTGGAAATGTTGCAAAGGATCTTGGTTTGGACAAAGCATCGTTAGTCGATCGACGTTTCCGTGTTGTTTCTGGATCTAAGGACGCGTTTTTCGAGGTTAACCCGGACAATGGAGCCTTACAGATCAGTAAGAAAATCGACAGAGAGGAGCTGTGTCACGGACATGGTCCATGCGTGATGGAACTAAAAATCCTTGTCGAAAATCCGTTAGAAATGCACCATATTGTTGTTGAAGTTACTGACGTTAATGACCATTCTCCTAGTTTTCCTGAAAATAAACAAACATTTGAAATAGCAGAACATTCATCCCCGGGAATTCGATTCCAGCTACACGCTGCTCGTGATCCCGATGCTGGGAGTAACTCTATTCGTACATATACTTTAACACAAAACGATCACTTCGAAATAGAAATAAGTCAAAGCGATGAGGAAAAAATGCCATTTTTAGTGCTGAAGAAATCTTTAGACAGAGAACAAAAGAAAGAACACTTGCTAATTGTAACAGCTGTTGATGGAGGTAAACCTCAAAGATCAGGAACTTCAAATGTTTCTATCATTGTTCTAGACAGTAATGATAACCGTCCAATCTTCAGTCAGGATACTTATCAATTAGAAATAAATGAAAATACACCTGTTGGCACTACTGTAACAAGAGTGAATGCAATTGATCCAGATGAAGGGGCCAATGGGGAAATAGAGTACAGACTCAGTAAAACATTAGCACGAAAAGCTTACGAGATCTTTGAACTGGACGGTGCAAGTGGACAATTAAAATTAAAAGGAGAGTTGGATTTTGAGGAAACAGAGAATTATAAACTGGATGTTGAGGCGTCGGACAAAGGAACACCTCCATTAATTGGAAGATGTAGAGTCATTATTAAAATAAAAGACATCAATGATAATCCACCTGAAATAGAAGTCACATCACTGTCAAATACAGTGTCTGAAGATTCAAAACCTGGAACAGTTATTTCTCTTCTGAGTGTGACGGATAAAGACTCCGGAGTCAATGGAAAAATAATTTCAAAGATAAACAACGACGTACCTTTTGACTTAAAACCTTCTTATAAGGAGAACATATATTCAGTTGTCACCAAGGGACTCCTAGATCGAGAGCAGGTGTCATATTTTGAAATAACAATAAAAGCCACTGATTGTGGTGACCCTCCCTTATCTTCTTTTAAAACGCTCAGTATTCAGATATCAGATGTAAATGACAACAGTCCGATTTTTCAACTAAACCCTTTACAGTTTTATCTGGTAGAAAATAACGTCGCTGGAGCTTCAATATTCTCTGTGAGCGCAACAGATGAAGACATAAATGAAAATGCAGCTATTTCATATCATATTGTGAGAGAGGGAAGTCAAAATGGTATGACATCTTTTATTAATGTAAACTCTGAAAACGGACACATAACCGCGCTGAAAAGTTTCGACTTTGAAACAGTGAAAACGTTCCAGTTCCAAGTTGTGGCCACAGATTCTGGAACTCCGTCACTAAGCAGCAACGTCACAGTGAACGTGTTCATTCTGGATCAGAACGACAACGCTCCAGTCATCCTGTATCCAGTCAGCTCCAACGGTTCTGCTGAAGGTGTGGAGGAGATTCCCCGCAATGTGAACGCAGCACACTTGGTGACTAAAGTCAGAGCCTATGACGCTGATATAGGATATAACGGCTGGTTACTGTTTTCACTGCAGGAAGTGACTGAGCACAGTCTCTTTGCTTTGGACCGCTATACAGGACAGATCAGAACACTTCGCTCATTCACAGAGACAGACGAGGCTGAGCAGAAACTGGTCATACTGGTCAAAGACAATGGAAACGTTTCCCTCTCTGCAACAGCTACTGTCATTGTCAAAGTTGTGGAGCCCAAAGAGGCTTTTGCTGCTTCTGATGTTAAAAGTGCAACAAACGATGATGAGGAGAGTAATGTGACTTTTTATCTCATGATAACTTTGGCCTCAGTTTCAGCACTTTTTCTCATCAGCATCATCGTGCTCATTGCAATGCAGTGCTCCAAATCCACAGACTACACTTCTAAATATCTACAAGAGACTAATTATGACGGGACACTGTGTCACAGCATCCAGTACAGATCTGGAGAGAAACGCTACATGTTAGTGGGACCCAGAATGAGTATAGGATCTACTATAGTGCCGGGCAGCCATGCCAACACACTAGTGCTCCCTGACAGGAGGAGGACATCTACTGAGGTAGGAAATATCAAAACTATTTTTCAACCTCAAATACGTCTTTAGTCTCGTTCCTACCTCATGTGATGCGTATCTATAAGTTGTTGGAAAGGTTTGTGTTGTAATTAAACTTGGTTGAAAAAAAGAAACCTGGTGGAAGTGGAAATGCATTTACTGAATACAGGAGGAGAACATCTACTGAGATAGGACTGAAATATGTAGCAAATGCGGTTTTTTTTTTGTCTGCATGTGTATCACATCATCTGTGTTTCAAGGCTTTGAGGGCATAGTGGACGGTTGTGGGTTAGCTATTCATCGCTATCCATGGTGCTGAAATGCACCAACTTACCATTTTCAAGCAGGGTTATGAACTAGGGTAAATGACCAGTGACTGAGTGATATTTTTAAGTTACACTTTATTTATACTGCTACTTTGAAGTATCAGGTATTAAAAAAAAACCCTCCTTATTCCTTTAATATAATGCATTTATTCATGATGTATTAGTACCAAGGAGCCTAGTTTTCACATTTATTCATTTATTTATTTACACAAGATGGAAAGATTGACTAAATCGTGACTGTTTCCCTTTTGCTACCCTTTGGATAAGTTGACTGTAGTTAACTGCAGTACATCAGTACGATGAAACAATATTGACAACACAAATAAAACTAAAAGAAATAGATGTATAGGTCACTATTTCCCAAACTACACAACGAGCATAATAGCTCTTATGGTGCTACCAAAGAGTGCTGCTTAGTTACCCTGATCCACAACCAGACACCTGATTGGTTCTCTTTTTTATCAGTCATAAGAACATTATACACTCTCTCGTTGCCTCTTACAAGTGTGTTCGTCGAGTATTTTCATGTTTTATAGTATCAGTGATTAACTTGGTAAAACATCTCAGTTTAAATAATTAACCGTGGGCTCTGTTTCAAAAGTTGTTTAGCCGTTTTCACAAAGTAACGACGGGAGTAGAGGGCGTCGGACACAAACCATTAAAGGGTCACAATTCATCTCCGTTTCCTTGGCGCTCAATAAACGTAATGTATCGTTTTATTTAGCACCACCTGCCTTACTAATTGTAGTGTAATGTGGTGCAAGAGATAATGTCTCCAAGTACAGTTTATTCAATGTATATACACGGCTATCATTGCCTCACCTCTGCCTTATGAGGGGGACTATGTGTGTCCGTTTTTCATCATTGTTTTAAAAGATGATTCTTGGTGCTTGGTCGATCATTCAATACAATTTTTCTAAGGTATAAAATAGAGCATTGCAATCTGACTCTTGATCAGTGGGTGTCAGTATAATAACAACTAATCCTTCAACATGCTTTCGTCATAGCCGCTGGACCCATCCCCTTCATCTGTAACCATTACGGACAGGACACTTTGCGTGGAAACAGCGTGAATTCACAATCAAGCTTTAAAAAAATCAAATTCTCTGTTTGAAAACGTTTGGATTATGGCAACGAAGGCGACGGATGGATTTTACTTTGGTTCATGGGCATAGCTCTTTTTAAATGTTTGGAATTTAAACATTTCGTTTTCACATCATGGAACAAAGACGCCAGACACAGAGGGAGCGAGGGAGGTTGGTTGCCTACATCATTGTTTTAGTTACATTTTGGAGCACAGCCTCAGGACAATTCCGATATTCTATTTCTGAGGAAGTAATCGAGGGGACTGTGGTTGGAAATGTCGCTAAAGATTTAGGTCTTGATCGGGCCACACTAAAAGAAAGGGGATACCGTATTGTATACGGCACGACAGAGCCTCCTTTTCGAGTAAATCAAGACAACGGTATCTTATATGTAAACGGAAAGATTGACAGAGAAGAAATCTGCGACCGAAGCAAGGTTTGTGTAATCGACTTAAAAACTGTGCTTGAAAATCCATTGGAGGTCCACTATGTGGCAGTGGAGGTTCTGGATGTGAACGACCACTCTCCGAGATTCACTGAAAATGAAAAAAGGTTGGAAATTTCTGAATCTGCCTTACCAGGAGCAAGATTCCAGTTAAAGGGTGCGCGTGATGCTGATAATGGCTTACTCTCTGTTCAGCAGTATAGGTTAAGTAATAATGAGCACTTTCGTTTGGAAGTTAAAGACCGTGGCGAGGACCGTAAAACTCCGAGTTTATTACTTCAAAAGCCGCTTGACAGAGAATCTGCCAAGACCCATGTGTTACTTCTGACGGCCATTGATGGAGGTAAACCTCCGAGGTCTGGAAACATGACTATAATTGTTGATGTACTGGATGTCAATGATAACCCCCCACTGTTCACCCAGGAGGTCTATACCGTGCAGCTGAAAGAAAACTCTCCTCTTGGTACAACTGTTATTCAAGTAAATGCAACCGATTTAGATGAAGGTCCAAATGGTGAAGTTGTATATTCATTTGGCAATGACGTGGACGCACGTGCACGTTCACGTTTTGATTTAAATTCGATTACTGGAGTAATTACTGTGGCAGACGAAATAGATTTTGAAGACTGTAGCAGATACGAAATAGATATCCAGGCATCCGACAGAGCTGAACATCCACTATCTACGGACAAAAGCGTTGTTATACATATTATCGACGTGAACGATAATGCACCTGAGATTGAAGTGACATCTTTTTCACGTGCCCTCCCAGAAGATTCAAAACCAGGAACCACCGTGGCATTGATATATGTTAAAGATTCGGACTCTGGTCTCAACGGAAAAGTTATGTGTTATCTAAGCCAAGATCTTCCTTTTACGCTTACTCCATCTTTACAAAGTAACATGTATTCTCTAGTAACAAAAGCACTTTTGGATAGAGAACAGCAGGCCCAATATACTGTAACAATTATAAGCAAAGACGCAGGAGAACCATCCCTATCATCGGATAAAACTATAACCATTGATGTGTCAGATAAAAATGATAACAGCCCGGTGTTTTCGCAGAACCCATATACTTTCTACATAACAGAGAATAACAACCCGGGATCGTCTATCTTAGCAGTAACAGCCCGTGATAACGACGAGGGCAGTAATGCTCTTATCTCATATCATATATTACGGTTAAGGGACGGAGAGCAAACGCTGGCCTCGTTTCTGAACGTAAACAGTGAAAATGGAGACATCACTGCATTGAAAAGTTTCGACTTTGAAACAGTGAAAACGTTCCAGTTCCAAGTTGTGGCCACAGATTCTGGAACTCCGTCACTAAGCAGCAATGTCACAGTGAACGTGTTCATTCTGGATCAGAACGACAACGCTCCAGTCATCCTGTATCCAGTCAGCTCCAACGGTTCTGCTGAAGGTGTGGAGGAGATTCCCCGCAATGTGAACGCAGCACACTTGGTGACTAAAGTCAGAGCCTATGACGCTGATATAGGATATAACGGCTGGTTACTGTTTTCACTGCAGGAAGTGACTGAGCACAGTCTCTTTGCTTTGGACCGCTATACAGGACAGATCAGAACACTTCGCTCATTCACAGAGACAGACGAGGCTGAGCAGAAACTGGTCATACTGGTCAAAGACAATGGCAACGTTTCCCTCTCAGCAACAGCTACTGTCATTGTCAAAGTTGTGGAGCCCAAAGAGGCTTTTGCTGCTTCTGATGTTAAAAGTGCAACAAACGATGATGAGGAGAGTAATGTGACTTTTTATCTCATGATAACTTTGGCCTCAGTTTCAGCACTTTTTCTCATCAGCATCATCGTGCTCATTGCAATGCAGTGCTCCAAATCCACAGACTACACTTCCAAATACCTACAAGAGGCTAATTATGACGGGACACTGTGTCACAGCATCCAGTACAGATCTGGAGACAAACGCTACATGTTAGTGGGACCCAGAATGAGTATAGGATCTACTATAGTCCCGGGCAGCCATGCCAACACACTAGTGCTCCCTGACAGGAGGAGGACATCTACTGAGGTAAGAGAATTGTGTTGATGTTTTGGCTGTCCTAATCCTTGAATATTTATCGCTTTGTATAAAAAAAGTTCGATAAACCTGTCAGTGAAAAAAAAAACACACTTTATCGCTGACTCTCCATCTAAGAGATATAAAGTAAAACACCGCCCCCGTTTCTTTTAATAAGCACAACTGTTGCCTACTTTTATACAGTTTGACTGTAAACTGCATTTATGAAAAGTGAGCCCTTTCGTTTTCATCACTATGGATTTCATTTTAGATTATGTTCTTAAGCATATTGTTATTTTAAATGTTCTTTATGCAAGAGCAATTCCTCCCAGTGGCTCTATATTTTTGGCTGAAATTTGTCTGGAAAGCTCTAGGTTTAAACATCGGCTTAATATTTCCAATGTGGGGATGTCGTGCCTCTGAACATGTTTAGTCTCTCTTAGATACCAAATGTTTACAAAGGTCCGTAAGACTAGCACATATCAGATTCAACGCTTGGTGTCAGTGTTGTTTAGTGATTCTGTGCGTCACTTTACATCCTGAGCTTTATTTCGACGGAGCCCTTGCAGTTTATCACACAACATCCTTGAGCGTAAGACCGCAAATAGCATCAACGACTGTTGTTGTTCAATAGCGTTTTAAAGGACATTACTTGGAAACATGACGCATTCACAAAGAGCAATATTTTAACGGAGCAGACACTGGACGGTTTTTTTTTTATCGGCTTCAAGTCATGGAACAAAGGGGATGCACCGCACGGAGGGAGCGACAGCGGTGGATTGCCGTCTTGGTGGTTTTGGTTGTTCTATGGACCGGAGTCTCTGCACAGATCAGATATTCGATATCTGAAGAGGTTCCGGATGGATCCGTCGTTGGGAATATAGCTAAGGATCTGGGACTAGATAAGGCTGCTCTCAAAGACAGAGGATATCGCATTGTAGCAGGATCAACTGAACCCCTGTTTCAGGTGAATCAAAATGATGGTATTTTGTATGTGAAAAGAAGAATAGACAGGGAGGAGGTGTGCGACCGAAGCAGCCCATGTTTGATCAATCTGAAAACAGTGCTAGAAAACCCACTAGAGATCCACTACGTTGGAGTGGAAATACTAGATATTAACGACCACTCGCCTGTATTTCCAGAGAAAGAGAAAAGGCTCGAGATTTCTGAGTCGGCCTTACCAGGAGCGAGATTTCAACTACAGGCTGCCCGCGACTCCGATGTAGGCCAGTTCTCCATCCAGCAATATAAACTCAGCCATACTGACTATTTTAGGTTAGAAGTGAAGGACAGAGGCGAGGACCGTAAAGTTCCATTTTTAGTTGTGCAGAAGCAGCTCGATAGAGAAACAGCCGGGAGACATAAGCTGCGCCTGACCGCAGTTGATGGAGGTAAACCGGCTAAATCTGGCGCTATAGAAATAACAGTGGACGTACTAGATGTTAATGACAACTCCCCGGTGTTTACCAAAGAGTTATACTCTGCCACACTTAGAGAAAACGTCCCCATTGGCACTGTAGTGATTCAGGTAAATGCAACAGATTTGGACCAGGGTGCAAATGGCGAAATCATATATTCATTTGGTAAGGAAGTTGATCCAAAATTAATGACGTTGTTTAGTGTAGACACAAACACAGGTGAAATCAAAGTAATGGATCATATAGATTTCGAGAAAAGTAAAAGTTACGAGATTGACATTCAGGCATCTGATAAGGGACCAGTTCCGTTAACAACTGACAGAAGTGTTATAATAACTGTCCTTGATGTTAATGATAATGCCCCTGAGATTGAAGTGACATCATTTTCTAGCTCTATCAGAGAGGATTCAAAGATAGGAACTACAGTGGCCCTGATCAGTGTCAGCGACTTAGACTCTGGAATCAATGGTAAAGTCATCTGCACAATCAATGAAGGTGTTCCTTTTACATTATCTCCATCTTTACAAGAAAACATGTACGCTGTCGTAACCAAGTCGCCCTTGGACAGGGAACTTGTTTCCAAATTTGATGTCACAATTATAGCGAAAGACACAGGTGACCCGTCATTCTCATCTAAAAAGACAGTAAGCGTCTTAGTTTCAGATGTAAATGACAACAGTCCAGAGTTTTCATCAATCCCCTATGCATTTTACATCACAGAGAATAACAGCCCAGGAGCCTCAGTATTCTCAGTAAAGGCATTAGATCACGATGAAAATGAAAATGCTTTAATTTCATATCAAATTCTAAGAGAAGAAACCAGGGATAGTACTTTGTCCTCATTTCTAAACATTAATAGTGAAAACGGAGATATTTTGGCGCTGAAAAGTTTCGACTTTGAAACAGTGAAAACGTTCCAGTTCCAAGTTGTGGCCACAGATTCTGGAACTCCGTCACTAAGCAGCAACGTCACAGTGAACGTGTTCATTCTGGATCAGAACGACAACGCTCCAGTCATCCTGTATCCAGTCAGCTCCAACGGTTCTGCTGAAGGTGTGGAGGAGATTCCCCGCAATGTGAACGCAGCACACTTGGTGACTAAAGTCAGAGCCTATGACGCTGATATAGGATATAACGGCTGGTTACTGTTTTCACTGCAGGAAGTGACTGAGCACAGTCTCTTTGCTTTGGACCGCTATACAGGACAGATCAGAACACTTCGCTCATTCACAGAGACAGACGAGGCTGAGCAGAAACTGGTCATACTGGTCAAAGACAATGGCAACGTTTCCCTCTCTGCAACAGCTACTGTCATTGTCAAAGTTGTGGAGCCCAAAGAGGCTTTTGCTGCTTCTGATGTTAAAAGTGCAACAAACGATGATGAGGAGAGTAATGTCACTTTTTATCTCATGATAACTTTAGCCTCAGTTTCAGCACTTTTTCTCATCAGCATCATCGTGCTCATTGCAATGCAGTGCTCCAAATCCACAGACTACACTTCCAAATATCTACAAGAGACTAATTATGACGGGACACTGTGTCACAGCATCCAGTACAGATCTGGAGACAAACGCTACATGTTAGTGGGACCCAGAATGAGTATAGGATCTACTATAGTCCCGGGCAGCCATGCCAACACACTAGTGCTCCCTGACAGGAGGAGGACTTCTACTGAGGTAAGGAACTAAACAAAGCTATTTGACCAAAAATAATTATAATACTAGTATGATCAATGGTTGAAAAAACGAACAATTTCATTTTAGTAAATACAATTTGGATGGAATGTGAAGACAATTTTATGAAATCATTTCAAGAGCCCCTGAGGTTAATGATTTTAAACTTTATGAATTATACATACCTTTCCTCAAAACACTTGGTCTTGCGCATTGGCTTCCTGTTTGCATAATCTCTTTAATCTAAAAGGAATATTTGAAACTTGTTTGAATTGATGTTTTAGAATTAAGGCTTTTTTTTTTTTAAACATTATTTGGATAAACTCATGTCTACCGTGGTCGTCAATCATACGAACAATGTTTTTTAAACTGGCAAAAAGGGTGACACATGCACTTAACCTTCACGCTAAAAGATAGATAGCAAAAGTTGGCAGCTTGGTAAACGTGTTAAAAATAAGCTTGAAATGAATTTATAAAATGGACTTGAGAAAGGCAGATCAGAGCTCTGTCCATGGTCCTGAAGAATCTGTGATTGGCCTGTTTGTTCAAACCACTTGCTGACAGTATTTCAGACTTTTAATTATCACCACTTATCAATAATGAAGGTGTAAACTCACACGTAGTGTGGAATCATCTCAACGTTTTGGAAAGCTTCACTGTATAACTTTATTATAAATATTTTTTTGGTGACAGTTACATCTCTGTCCACCATTTTTGTTTTAAATAAAATCAAAATATTATCTGTAGTATCTCCATAAGGGCTGTTACCTTTTTGATCTTCTGCAATAATAATTTGTATCGCATGGTGTCAGTGTAATACAAAAACGGGGCAGTACACAACTTTGTCATCGCAGCATTTTGGTTCCACCTCTTCATACTCCTCGACGTTGTCGCAGTCGTTCATAAGCTTATTGTTGCTTTTGGAAAATCAGTATTTGTGTTTGTCGTTGTGGGTATTGGATGCATATTTTCAACGCACAGGAGTAGGACTATGATATTATGTCGCAGTTTGTGAGTGCGTAAAGGATTGGTGATGATTTCTGTTTTAACCATGGAACAAAGAAGATACGAGGGAAGAGGGGCGCGAGGACATTTACTCTGCTGCTTGGTTGCTGTCTTTTTGTGGAGCGTGGCCGCAGCGCAAATACGATATTCAGTCTCTGAGGAAGTTAACGAAGGAACTGTGGTTGGAAATATAGCAAAAGACCTGGGATTGGATAAGAGCTCATTGAAAGGCAGGAAGTATCGGATTGTTTCTAGTAATACAGATCCTCTTTTCTACGTGAATCAAAACGATGGTATCCTTTACGTGAGCCGAAAGATTGACAGAGAAGAGGTGTGCGCACAGAGCAGTACGTGTTTGATAAATCTGAAAACTGTGCTAGAAAACCCACTGGAGGTCCATTATATTGAAGTGGAAGTTCTGGATATAAATGATCATTCTCCCAGTTTCCCCGAGAAACAGATAATATTGGAGATTTCAGAGTCCGTGTTGCCCGGAGTCCGTATTCCGCTTAAAGCATCAAGCGATCCAGATGGTGGCCCTTTCTCTGTTCAGCGATATAAACTCAGCCCTAATGATCACTTCCGTTTGGAAGTTAAAGATAAGGGAGAAGACGGTAAAATACCAATATTAATTGTGCAAAAGTCTTTGGATAGGGAGGCAGCGAGAAGCCACTCATTAGTGTTGACGGCACTTGATGGGGGGAAACCTCCGAAATCTGGAAATGTGAATATTCTAGTAAATGTTTTGGATACAAATGATAACGCACCTGTTTTCTCTCAAGATGTTTATTCTGTGATGCTTGATGAAAATGCTCCAGTAGGCACAGCAGTCGCACAAGTGAATGCAACTGATTTAGATGATGGGCTGAACGGAGAAGTGGTTTATTCATTCAGCAACAGTGTCAGTCACAGATTACTTAAAACGTTTGATATTAATCCATCTACAGGTGAGATAACTGTTAAAGGCTTGATAAATTACGAAGAGAAGGACAGGTATGAAATTGAAATTCAAGCATCAGATAAAGGTCTGGCTCCACTAGTGACACAAAAAAGCGTTATAATTAAGATAGTTGACGTGAATGATAATGCACCTGAGATTGAAGTGACGTCATTTTCAAGCTCAATCCCTGAAGATTCCAGACCAGGAACTACAGTTGCTCTTATCAGTGTCAATGACCTGGACTCTGGTCTTAATGGAAAAGTGATTTGTTCCATAAGTGATGATGTGCCGTTCATTTTGTCACCATCACTGAAAGACAAAATGTATTCATTAGTGACCAAATCGCCTCTGGACAGAGAGAAACAGTCACACTATGACCTGACAATAACTGCAAAAGACGCTGGTCAACCTCCATTATCGTCTGAAAAGACAATAAGCGTCGTGGTGTCAGATGTGAATGACAACAGTCCTGAGTTTTCACTCAGTCCTTATACTTTCTATGTGGCTGAAGCTAATGAGCCAGGCACCTCTGTGTTTTCTGTTAAAGCTCATGATCGGGATGAGGATGACAATGCACTTATTACATATCATATTCTCAGAGATGGAAGTGAAGGAAATAAATTGTCTTCATTTTTAAACATCAATAGTGAAAATGGAGTCATCACTGCACTAAAAAGTTTCGACTTTGAAACAGTGAAAACGTTCCAGTTCCAAGTTGTGGCCACAGATTCTGGAACTCCGTCACTAAGCAGCAACGTCACAGTGAACGTGTTCATTCTGGATCAGAACGACAACGCTCCAGTCATCCTGTATCCAGTCAGCTCCAACGGTTCTGCTGAAGGTGTGGAGGAAATTCCCCGCAATGTGAACGCAGCACACTTGGTGACTAAAGTCAGAGCCTATGACGCTGATATAGGATATAACGGCTGGTTACTGTTTTCACTGCAGGAAGTGACTGAGCACAGTCTCTTTGCTTTGGACCGCTATACAGGACAGATCAGAACACTTCGCTCATTCACAGAGACAGATGAGGCTGAGCAGAAACTGGTCATACTGGTCAAAGACAATGGAAACGTTTCCCTCTCTGCAACAGCTACTGTCATTGTCAAAGTTGTGGAGCCCAAAGAGGCTTTTGCTGCTTCTGATGTTAAAAGTGCAACAAACGATGATGAGGAGAGTAATGTCACTTTTTATCTCATGATAACTTTGGCCTCAGTTTCAGCACTTTTTCTCATCAGCATCATCGTGCTCATTGCAATGCAGTGCTCCAAATCCACAGACTACACTTCCAAATATCTACAAGAGACTAATTATGACGGGACACTGTGTCACAGCATCCAGTACAGATCTGGAGAGAAACGCTACATGTTAGTGGGACCCAGAATGAGTATAGGATCTACTATAGTCCCGGGGAGCCATGCCAACACACTAGTGCTCCCTGACAGGAGGAGGACATCTACTGAGGTAGGCATATTAAAACACACTTTGATATATAACAACCACTATCTTTAAATGTGTCATACTAGTTTTATGTCAGATAAGGTTAGAATTGCTTTGATTTAGCAATTTCACTCTACCCTTTTAAGTCTGTGTTTTATCTTATGTAGAGAGTGTGTATTGAAGTTGTTGGAAGCTTTTGCCTTTCAGGGGAACTTTGTTGACAATAAAGAAAGCTTGTGGTCATGCAGGAACTGCATACTGAATAAAACTCAATAATTCAGGTACATATAGCAAGCACATTTTGAGCAGGAGGGAAGTTTAGGGACAATTGTGCCTTGTTTGTTGGCTCGGCTGTTTTGTTTGTTTGCTCCTTAACACACTAAGAATGAACAAAGCTTTGAAGAGGTTGTTGTATTGTGTTTTCAATTATTAGCAATGAACTAGTTGACAGTTATTTCCTTTAATATTGCAGTTCAGATCCGTTTTGTTGTTGTTATTAAAAACAAGTATCTTTTAGAGGTAAATCTGGATATGACACTGAAAGTGAAGTAATATTTTATTAGTCACCGTGTTAACACCTTACATTACCACAAGGTTCTATTTTGCCGATAATGGGGTAGAAGTTTGATCCCAAAACTTGTAGAACACATGAAAACATTATTAAAGTTAAAACAATGTAACAGCTTAGTATTAATAATGGCTGAAACTTCGGCATGGAAGTTTGAAATGTATGCAACAGTATAACATGTAGCCAAAGACAATGGATTACCAAGGTGAAGGGGGGCAATTTAAATATGTAGTATGCCAAAAATATTGAAAAAAAGTAGAATAATAATTTGATTAATGTATGGCATCTTGTTTATGAAAGCTATACCAGTGACACGATGATGTTGACATTATGTGGGTAATAACCTGTCTTCAAAAAAAGATGCAAAACGTATTTTCTTTGTTTTCTTTGTCTTTTATGATTTTTTCTGCTATGAAATACTTCAAACTTTTTTTTAATTGTACTTTTATTCTATGAACGATATTTAGAAAAAAAAGGCATACACTTGTACCGAGCTCAGTTATTGTTTGCTCGTGGTATTACGTCAGAGGAGTATTTTTTTTCCAAATAAAAGGAGCAGCATAACGCTAGATATACAGACAACACAAGAAGTAAAGTCTGGCCTATCGACTCGTATAGGGTGTCATCGAAAAAGAAACCATGGTTTATGGTCCATTGCTGTTAATAACATCAGAAATGCTATTATAATATTTTCACCAGTAAAAGCTACACACAACTGCAGTCACTGGTCGCTGTCCACGGTGCTGAAATGTTTGATATTGTTTCACCGCAAAGTTGTTGAATAAATATAGCTATTCTCCCCCCACCCCTCCTCGACATTTATCTGAGTGAGGAGATTAAAAAAACGTATATGAAAAACAAATGGTCGCCACTGCTCTGAAGAAACCTGTAAATACATTGAAATGCAAAGTTTCTTATTATCTGTAATGGAAATTTGACTAATCTTTGTAATGAGGAGGTTTCCACAATCGTTTCTCTTTCTTTACCATAGTTTACGTTTGTTCTTTGATACGCCGTTGTTACGACTTATTTTACCATTCATACACTTTGCGACAGACTGTTCGACATTTTTTTTGCAGTAAGACTTCAGCTCGCATGGTGTCAGTGTAATGTAAAGAGTCAGCATTGCTCAAGCTTGTTGTGTCGTCATTGGATAAAGGTTCCACCTCCTGACAACATCCTGGCTTACACGTTAGCACTGAATTTTCTGCGCTTAGTCTTGTCTTTGTTAACATCCTGACTGCCAGATTTACTAAATGGTTTAAGGCAGGGAATATACAAGGAAGTGCTGGATTCTCTTTTCAGGACGAGTTTTTTTTATCCTGATGGTTTGTTGAGGATTTCTGGTTTAACCATGGAACAAAGAGGACACAAGGCACGACAGGCGCAAGGACATTTTCTCTACTGCTTGGTCGCTGTGCTTTTGTGGAGCGTGACCGCAGCGGAAATACGATATTCAGTCCCCGAAGAAGTTAACGAAGGAACTGTGGTTGGGAATATAGCAAAAGACCTGGGATTGGATAAGAGCTCATTGAAAGACAGGAAGTATCGGATTGTTTCTAGTAATACGGATCCTCTTTTCCACGTGAATCAAAACGATGGTATTTTGTATGTGAGCCGAAAGATTGACAGAGAAGAGGTGTGCGCACAGAGCAGTACCTGTTTGATGAATTTGAAAACTGTACTAGAATACCCGCTTGAGGTGCACTACGTAAGAGTGGAGGTTCAAGATGTAAACGACCACTCTCCCACTTTTCCAGAGGAAGAGACAACGTTAGAGATTTCGGAGTCCGTGTTGCCCGGAGCAAGATTTCAGCTAAAACCCGCACGTGATCTAGACAGTGGTCTATTCTCTGTACAGCAATATAAACTGAGCAACAATGATCACTTTCGATTGGAAGTTAAGAATAAAGGCAACGACATTAAAATACCATCACTGATTGTTCAGAAATCTTTAGACAGAGAAACGGCGCGAAGCCATTTATTAATTTTGACGGCAACTGATGGGGGTAAACCTCCGAAATCTGGTAATATGAATCTTCTTGTAAATGTGTTGGATGTCAACGATAACGTGCCAGAATTCTCGCAAGACGTTTATTCTGTAAACCTCCTTGAAAATGCTCCAGTAGGTACAGCAGTCGTACAAGTTAATGCAACTGATTTAGACGAGGGTCCAAATGGAGAAGTAGTTTATTCTTTCAGTCACAGTATAAATCAAAATATTCTAAATTTATTTAATATCGATGCATTAACAGGTGAGATAACTGTTAAAGGTTTGATAGATTATGAAGATAATGACATATATGAAATTGAAATTAAGGCTTCAGATAAAGGCCTGGCTCCACTAACTACGGAGAAAAGCGTCATTATTAAGATAGTTGACGTGAATGATAATGCACCTGAGATTGAAGTGACGTCATTTTCAAGCTCCATCCCTGAAGATTCCAGACCAGGAACTACAGTTGCTCTTATCAGTGTCAATGACCTGGACTCTGGTCTAAATGGAAAAGTGATTTGTTCCATAAGTGATGATGTTCCGTTCACTTTATCACCATCTATAGAAGATAAAATGTATTCATTAGTGACCAAATCGCCTCTGGACAGAGAGAAACAGTCACATTATGACCTGACAATAACTGCAAAAGACGCTGGTCAACCTCCATTATCGTCTGAAAAGACAATAAGCGTCGTGGTGTCAGATGTGAATGACAACAGTCCTGAGTTTTCACTCAGTCCTTATACTTTCTATGTGGCTGAAGCTAATGAGCCAGGCACCTCTGTGTTTTCTGTTAAAGCGTTTGATCGCGATGAGGACGACAATGCACTGATTACATATCATATTCTCCGAGATGGAAGTGAAGGAAATAAATTGTCATCATTTTTAAACATTAATAGTGAAAATGGAGATATTTTGGCTCTGAAAAGTTTCGACTTTGAAACAGTGAAAACGTTCCAGTTCCAAGTTGTGGCCACAGATTCTGGAACTCCGTCACTAAGCAGCAACGTCACAGTGAACGTGTTCATTCTGGATCAGAACGACAACGCTCCAGTCATCCTGTATCCAGTCAGCTCCAACGGTTCTGCTGAAGGTGTGGAGGAGATTCCCCGCAATGTGAACGCAGCACACTTGGTGACTAAAGTCAGAGCCTATGACGCTGATATAGGATATAACGGCTGGTTACTGTTTTCACTGCAGGAAGTGACTGAGCACAGTCTCTTTGCTTTGGACCGCTATACAGGACAGATCAGAACACTTCGCTCATTCACAGAGACAGACGAGGCTGAGCAGAAACTGGTCATACTGGTCAAAGACAATGGCAACGTTTCCCTCTCTGCAACAGCTACTGTTATTGTCAAAGTTGTGGAGCCCAAAGAGGCTTTTGCTGCTTCTGATGTTAAAAGTGCAACAAACGATGATGAGGAGAGTAATGTGACTTTTTATCTCATGATAACTTTGGCCTCAGTTTCAGCACTTTTTCTCATCAGCATCATCGTGCTCATTGCAATGCAGTGCTCCAAATCCACAGACTACACTTCAAAATACCTACAAGAGACTAATTATGACGGGACACTGTGTCACAGCATCCAGTACAGATCTGGAGACAAACGCTACATGTTAGTGGGACCCAGAATGAGTATAGGATCTACTATAGTGCCGGGCAGCCATGCCAACACACTAGTGCTCCCTGACAGGAGGAGGACATCTACAGAGGTAGGCATATTCAAACAAATGTTATTAACTTTGATGTTTTCATGTATGCTTAAGGTAAGCATTCATATATAGCAACCTTTATGAAACAGTTAGTTCCGACCAAGCAATGTGATTTGACAAGAGCTATTCCATAAGTGAAGATTAAGGAGAACCACATCACTGGGACTTTTCACTTTTATTTTACATTGACAGCTGTCATTGTTTTTTCTTTGTTAATAAATCTCATACCTCAGAATCACAAAACAGTTTCAACAACTTCACTAATTACATGATAAAATTAATGCAAAATACAAATAAAGGTTGACATGGGGAAAAAAAGGTGTTTTTAGACAGCAGGAACTTTTCATAGTTGTAGGAACAGTTGGAACCCTCCCCCTTTTTAATTAGTTAGTTCCATAATGCACTTGAACTATTTTAGTTCCTAAAACACCGTTTAGAGGAACCTTTTTACCACCTCTTACAGAGTAGGTACCATGGCGGTGTGAATACAGACAGAGAAAAAGTCCCCATTGTGTGTTGTTCTCATGGAACTCCTTAGTGGACAGTTCCTCTTCAAAAAGTCCCCATAATTGTTTGGTCTGAAAACACATAAAGAAGCTTCTCTGTGGTAACCATGGACCCGAACCGAGTATCAAGTGTGCAGTAGAATGTTTGGATTTGTTGGTAACAGTCTAGTTTCAGTCATATTGTGGACCTAGTTGTGTTAGTGGAGGTAACAGTGATTTTCTACAGCAATTGACCACTACGACCACATCAAAGCAGTGCTGATATTCAATACATCAGTTTCTCTCATGTGATGAAGCTTAAATATCTGCAAGTTTTTTTTAGATAAGTTGTTTTGTTTAAGACAAGTATCTTGGACTTTTATGAAACTTAAAGTGAGTAATAATTTGTCAGTCACTTTGTTGTCACCTATATTATCGCGTGGTAATATAATGGTTGTGTGATTCTTAAACTTTTAAAAATAAATTAACAAGATAACAGCTTATTATGAATAATGGATATAACATGGCAATGCCATTTTGAAATGTATGCAACCGTATAACAAGGGGAAAAATACATTTAAATAATAATCACGGAAAACATTTTAAATTAACAATACAGCAAAAATGTTTCTTAAAAGTACAATAATATTTGGATAAATTAATGGTGTGTTGCTGGACAAAACTACACAAGTGAATTGTTTGGGTTAAACATTTTGTGATGTTGACAGTATTGGGGTAATAACCTGGTTAAAAAGAAGACAAGATGTATTTCCTTAGTTTTAGTTTTCTCTATTATGATATTTTCATTTTTTATGAAAGATTTACAAGTGTTTCGTGTTCCTTTTCTTATATGTATGATACCTAAAGAAATGATAAAACAGCGTGTCGTGGAGTTCAGTTGTTGTTTGCTTGAAGGATTAGGTCAGAGGAGTATTTTTTCCCAAATAATAGCAGCAGACTAACGCTAGATATACAGACAACCCAAGAAGTCAAGTCAAGCCTATCGACTCGTATAAAGTGTCATCTAAGAAATATACCATGGTCCATTGCTGTTAAATAACATCAGATATACTATTGAAATATTTTCACCAGCAGAAGCTACACACAACTGCAGCCTGCAGTCGCTGTCCATGGTGCTGAAATGTTTGATATTTTCCCCCCCCAAAGTTGTTGGATAAATATAGCATTCCACCCCCCCTCCCCCCATCGACATTGATCTCAGTGATGACATTCGTACAACTTAATTTTATGAAAAACAAATGGTCGTTACTGCTCTGAAGAATCCTGGAAACACATTAAAATGCAAAGTTTCTTACTTTCTGTAAAGGAAATTTGACTTAACTTTGTAATGAGGAGGTCTCCAAACCCGTTTCTCTTTCTTTACCATAGTTTAAGTTTGTTCTGTGATACGCCGTTGTTACGACTTATTTTACCATTCATACACTGTGACACAAACTCATCGCCATAATTCTGCAGTAAGACTTTAGCTCGCATGGTGTCAGTGTAATGTAAAGAGTCAGCAGTGCTCAAGCTTGTTGTGTCGTCATTGGATAAAGGTTCCACCTCCTGACAACATCCTGGCTTACACGTTAGCACTGAATTTTCTGCGCTTAGTCTTGTCTTTGTTAACATCCTGACTGCCAGATTTACTAAATGGTTTAAGGCAGGGAATATACAAGGAAGTGCTGGATTCTCTTTTCAGGACGAGTTTTTTTTATCCTGATGGTTTGTTGAGGATTTCTGGTTTAACCATGGAACAAAGAGGACACAAGGCACGACGGACGCAAGCACATTTTCTCTACTGCTTGGTTGCTGTCTTTTTGTGGAGCGTGGCCGCAGCGGAAATACGATATTCAGTCTCTGAAGAAGTTAACGAAGGAACTGTGGTTGGAAATATAGCAAAAGACCTGGGATTGGATAAGAGCTCATTGAAAGACAGGAAGTATCGGATTGTTTCTATTAATACAGATCCTCTTTTCCACGTGAATCAAAACGATGGTATTTTGTATGTGAGCCGAAAGATTGACAGAGAAGAGGTGTGCGCACAGAGCAGTACGTGTTTGATTAATCTTAAAACAGTGTTAGAAAACCCACTGGAGGTTCATTATGTTGAGTTGGAGGTGCTGGATATAAATGACAATTCTCCCACTTTTCCAGAGGAAGAGAAAAGGTTGGAGATTTCAGAGTCCGTGTTGCCCGGAGCAAAATTTCAGCTAAAACCCGCACGTGATCCAGACAGTGGTCATTTTTCTGTACAGCAATACAAACTGAGCAACAATGATCACTTTCGATTGGAAGTTAGAGATAAAGGAGAAGATGGTAAAATACCTATTTTGGTATTGCAAAAATCTTTGGACAGGGAAGTAGCTGGAAGTCACTCGTTGGTGCTGACGGCACTGGATGGGGGGAAACCTCCGAAATCAGGCGAGATGACTATCCTGGTAAAAATTTTGGATGTTAATGATAACACACCAATTTTTTCAAGGGATGTTTACTCTGTTACGCTCTCAGAAAATGCTCAAATAGGAACGACCATCATACGAGTGAATGCAACTGATTTAGATGAAGGTCAGAATGGGGAAGTGTTTTATACATTTGGCAACAGTGTGAGTAATAACTTATTCAAGCTTTTTGAAATCAATTCATCAACAGGCGAAATAACTGTCAAAGGGTTAATAGACTTTGAGCAAAAGGACAAATACGAAATAGAAATCCAAGCATCAGATAAAGGTATCGCCCCTCTAACTACGGAGAAAAGTGTCATAATTAAGATAGTTGACGTGAATGATAATGCACCTGAGATTGAAGTGACGTCATATTCAAGCTCAATCCCTGAAGATTCCAGACCAGGAACTACAGTTGCTCTTATCAGTGTTAATGACCTGGACTCTGGTCTTAATGGAAAAGTGATTTGTTCCATAAGTGGTGATGTTCCGTTCACTTTATCACCATCACTGAAAGATAAAATGTATTCATTAGTGACCAAATCGCCTCTGGACAGAGAGAAACAGTCACATTTTGACCTGACAATAACTGCAAAAGACGCTGGTCAACCTCCATTATCGTCTGAAAAGACAATAAGCGTCGTGGTGTCAGATGTGAATGACAACAGTCCTGAGTTTTCACTCAGTCCTTATACTTTCTATGTGGCTGAAGCTAATGAACCAGGTACCTCTGTGTTTTCTGTTAAAGCTTTTGATCGGGATGAGGACGACAATGCACTGATTACATATCATATTCTCAGAGATGGAAGTGAAGGAAATAAATTGTCTTCATTTTTAAACATCAATAGTGAAAATGGAGTCATCACTGCACTGAAAAGTTTCGACTTTGAAACAGTGAAAACGTTCCAGTTCCAAGTTGTGGCCACAGATTCTGGAACTCCGTCACTAAGCAGCAACGTCACAGTGAACGTGTTCATTCTGGATCAGAACGACAACGCTCCAGTCATCCTGTATCCAGTCAGCTCCAACGGTTCTGCTGAAGGTGTGGAGGAGATTCCCCGCAATGTGAACGCAGCACACTTGGTGACTAAAGTCAGAGCCTATGACGCTGATATAGGATATAACGGCTGGTTACTGTTTTCACTGCAGGAAGTGACTGAGCACAGTCTCTTTGCTTTGGACCGCTATACAGGACAGATCAGAACACTTCGCTCATTCACAGAGACAGACGAGGCTGAGCAGAAACTGGTCATACTGGTCAAAGACAATGGCAACGTTTCCCTCTCTGCAACAGCTACTGTCATTGTCAAAGTTGTGGAGCCCAAAGAGGCTTTTGCTGCTTCTGATGTTAAAAGTGCAACAAACGATGATGAGGAGAGTAATGTCACTTTTTATCTCATGATAACTTTGGCCTCAGTTTCAGCACTTTTTCTCATCAGCATCATCGTGCTCATTGCAATGCAGTGCTCCAAATCCACAGACTACACTTCCAAATATCTACAAGAGACTAATTATGACGGGACACTGTGTCACAGCATCCAGTACAGATCTGGAGAGAAACGCTACATGTTAGTGGGACCCAGAATGAGTATAGGATCTACTATAGTCCCGGGCAGCCATGCCAACACACTAGTGCTCCCTGACAGGAGGAGGACTTCTACTGAGGTAGGACATATCAAAACTATTTTCCAACCTCTACAATATCTTTAGTCTCGTTCCTACCTCATGTGATGCGTATGTCTAAGTGGTTGGAGTGTTATGTGTTATACAAAATGCATATAGTAAATACAACTAATTATCTGAGATTGTCCACATGAAGTATAGTTGTAGTAAAGGTGAAGGAAGTTTTGTGAAAACTGTGCTTTGTTTGGTGTCCATTTGATTTGTTTGTATGCTTTCTAATCTGATACTGTGGTTTTTGTGTTTATAACGTATAGCAACGAGCCAGCTGGTTTTCCTGCTCTTGAATATAGCGGTTTCAATTCGTTTGTCATTAGGAAGACAGATTAATTGTTTTATGGATTAACTTGGATTTCTATAACACCAAACGCAAAGAAAGATTTTGAATCAATTTAATGGCACTTTGCATGGGACTATATTATTGGTAATGGTGCTGTTGTTTGATAATAAAATGTTTAAAATAAACCGAATTTAAGACATTGTAACAAGTTAGTATCAGTAATGGCTTTAACTTGGCAATATAAGCCTGAAATGTAAACCAAAGTATAACAAGACAAAATTACTAATGGTAATAATAATAATAATAATAATAATGATGGGAAAACGTTGAAAGTATAGCATCAGGGTAAAATATTTGAATAATATTATTGTAATGTTTTTTCTAATAAATGTATTGTGAACAACACAACTTAAAAGGATTACATATAATCAGTGACCTATAGATATTTTAAATGGTACCATGATGCCAATAGGGATAATAGCTTAATAAAAAAGAGGTAAGATAGTTAATTTATATTTCTACTGAGTTATTGTTCTTTATGTGGCAATATTATTTTCCATGTGTCCTACTATTTACTCCCCTTTCCTAAATTCATGCTTTCTGTATATGATACTGAGAGACAAAAAGTAACTGATGATATAAACTCGAATTTGTGTTTGGTAATTGTTGATAGTGCGTTCAGGTGAGAGGAGTCAATTTTCAAACCAAGGGGAGCTGAATGACTTCAGATGTACAGACAACACAAGAAAGTCTGTCGTACATCACCACTACGTACAAATAATAATTATATCACGGTTTATGGTACTTTGTTTTCCAATAGATTAGATTTAGTATTATTTTTGGTCCATCAATTGTAGCAACACACAGCTGCGATTGGTAGTCGCTGTCCATGGTGCTGGAAATGTAGGTCTATCTCTGCCTAAATAACGTAACAAACATTTCGTCCCATGCAAACGTTAACTCAACAATCAAAGTCATGCAATTTAAACAAATATTGGAAAAGTCTCTGAATAATCCTCAAAACGTTGAATGTACAGTATACTGATTTATTTATCTTAATTTGAGGCCACTTTCGGATAATTATTTTCTGAGGAGTTCACCTCCTCATGTCTTTCCTTTAACTCGACAACGATTGGTCTGTAATTTGAAGTACTTAGTAATCATTTCACAATTCATGAACTGTTCCTAAAAAATCTCAACACTCTTTGTAGTGAGGCTTCAGCTCGCATGGTGTCAGTGTAATGTAAAAAGTCAGCAGTGCTCGAGCTTGTTGTGTCGTCATTGGATAAAGGTTCCACCTCCTGACAACATCCTGGCTTACATGTTAGTACAGCATTTCTGCGCTTAGTGTTTCCTTTGTTAGCATTATAATTGCCATATGTACAAAATGCTTTAAGGCAGTGAATATACAAGGAAGTGCTGGATGCTGTTTTTTGCAGAACGAGGGATTTTGATTCTGATGGTTTGCTGAGGATTTCTGTTTTAACCATGGAACAAAGACGACACAAGGCGCGATGGGCGAGAGGTTATTTTATCTGCTGCTTGGTTGCTGTCTTTTTGTGGAGCGTGGCTTCGGCGGAAATACGATATTCAGTCTCTGAAGAAGTTAACGAAGGAACTGTGGTTGGAAATATAGCAAAAGACCTGGGATTGGATAAGAGCTCATTGAAAGACAGGAAGTATCGGATTGTTTCTAGTAATACAGATCCTCTTTTCCACGTGAATCAAAACGATGGCATTTTGTATGTGAGCCGAAAGATTGACAGAGAAGAGGTGTGCGCACAGAGCAGTACGTGTTTGATTAATCTTAAAACAGTGTTAGAAAACCCACTGGAGGTCCATTATGTTGAAGTGGAAATCATAGATATAAATGACCATTCTCCCACTTTTCCAGAGGAAGAGAAAACATTGGAGATTTCGGAGTCCGTGTTGCCCGGAGCAAGATTTCAGCTAAAACCCGCACGTGATCTAGACAGTGGTCAATTCTCTGTGCAGCAATATAAACTGAGCAACAATGATCACTTTCGATTGGATGTGAAGAAAAAAGGGAACGATGGTAAAATACCGATACTGGTTGTTCAGAAATCTTTAGACAGAGAAATGGCTCGAAGCCACTTATTAACTTTGACGGCAATTGATGGGGGTAAACCTCCGAAATCTGGTAATATGAATCTTCTTGTAAATGTGTTGGATGTCAACGATAACGCTCCCGATTTTTCACAAGACATTTATTCTATAAACCTCCTTGAAAATGCTCCAGTAGGTACAATAATCGTAAAAGTGAATGCAACTGATTTAGATGAAGGACAAAATGGGGATGTGGTGTATTCATTCAGTAACAGTATAAACCAAAATATTCTAAATTTATTTAATATCGATGCATTAACAGGTGAGATAACTGTTAAAGGTTTAATCGATTATGAAAATAATGACATATATGAAATAGAAATTGAGGCTTCAGATAAAGGCCTGGCTCCACTAACTACGGAAAAAAGCGTCATTATTAAAATAGTTGACGTGAATGATAATGCACCTGAGATTGAAGTGACGTCATTTTCAAGCTCAATCCCTGAAGATTCCAGACCAGGAACTACAGTTGCTCTTATCAGTGTTAATGACCTGGACTCTGGTCTTAATGGAAAAGTTATTTGTTCCATAAGTGATGATGTTCCGTTCACTTTATCACCATCCTTACGAGACAAAATGTATTCATTAGTGACCAAATCGCCTCTGGACAGAGAGAAACAGTCACATTATGACCTGACAATAACTGCAAAAGACGCTGGTCAACCTCCATTATCGTCTGAAAAGACAATAAGCGTCGTGGTGTCAGATGTGAATGACAACAGTCCTGAGTTTTCACTCAGTCCTTATACTTTCTATGTGGCTGAAGCTAATGAGCCAGGTACCTCTGTGTTTTCTGTTAAAGCTTTTGATCGGGATGAGGACGACAATGCACTTATTACATATCATATTCTCAGAGATGGAAGTGAAGGAAATAAATTGTCTTCATTTTTAAACATTAATAGTGAAAACGGAGATATTTTGGCACTAAAAAGTTTCGACTTTGAAACAGTGAAAACGTTCCAGTTCCAAGTTGTGGCCACAGATTCTGGAACTCCGTCACTAAGCAGCAACGTCACAGTGAACGTGTTCATTCTGGATCAGAACGACAACGCTCCAGTCATCCTGTATCCAGTCAGCTCCAACGGTTCTGCTGAAGGTGTGGAGGAGATTCCCCGCAATGTGAACGCAGCACACTTGGTGACTAAAGTCAGAGCCTATGACGCTGATATAGGATATAACGGCTGGTTACTGTTTTCACTGCAGGAAGTGACTGAGCACAGTCTCTTTGCTTTGGACCGCTATACAGGACAGATCAGAACACTTCGCTCATTCACAGAGACAGACGAGGCGGAGCAGAAACTGGTCATACTGGTCAAAGACAATGGCAACGTTTCCCTCTCTGCAACAGCTACTGTCATTGTCAAAGTTGTGGAGCCCAAAGAGGCTTTTGCTGCTTCTGATGTTAAAAGTGCAACAAACGATGATGAGGAGAGTAATGTCACTTTTTATCTCATGATAACTTTGGCCTCAGTTTCAGCACTTTTTCTCATCAGCATCATCGTGCTCATTGCAATGCAGTGCTCCAAATCCACAGACTACACTTCCAAATACCTACAAGAGACTAATTATGACGGGACACTGTGTCACAGCATCCAGTACAGATCTGGAGACAAACGCTACATGTTAGTGGGACCCAGAATGAGTATAGGATCTACTATAGTCCCGGGCAGCCATGCTAACACACTAGTGCTCCCTGACAGGAGGAGGACTTCTACTGAGGTAGGACATATCAAAACTATTTTCCAACCTCTACAATGTCTTTAGTCTCGTTCCTACCTCATGTGATGCGTATCTCTAAGTGGTTGGAGTGTTATGTGTTATACAAAATGCATGTTGTAAATAAAACTAATTATCTGAGATTGTCCACATGAAGTATAGTTGTAGTAAAGGTGAAGGAAGTTTTGTGAAAACTGTGCCTTGTTTGGTGTCCATTTGATTTGTTTGTATGCTTTCTTATCTGATACTGTGGTTTTTGTGTTTATAACGTATAGCAACGAGCCAGCTGGTTCTCCTGCTCTTGAATGTAGCGGTTTCAATTTGTTTGTCATTAGGAAGACAGATTAATTGTTTTATGGATTAACTTGGATTTCTATAACACCAAACGCAAAGAAAGATTTTGAATCAATTTCATGACACTTTGCATGGGACTATATTATTGGTAATGGTGCTGTTGTTTGATAATAAAATGTTTAAAATAAACCGAATTTAAGACATTGTAACAAGTTAGTATCAGTAATGGCTTTAACTTGGCAATATAAGCCTGAAATGTAAACCAAAGTATAACAAGACAAAATGACTAATGGTAATAATAATAATAATAATAATAATAATAATAATAATAATAATAATAATAATGATGGGAAAACGTTGAAAGCATAGCATCAGGGTAAAATATTTGAATAATATTATTGTAATGTTTTTTTTAATAAATGTATTGTGAACAACACAACTTAAAAGGATTACATATAATCAGTGAACTATCAATATTTTAAATGGTACCATGATGCATATATAGGGATAATAGCCTGATAAAAAAGAGGTAAGATAGTTAATTTATATTTCTACTGAGTTATTGTTCTTTATGTGGCAATATTATTTTCCATGTGTCCTACTATTTACTCCCCTTTCCTAAATTCATGCTTTCTGTATATGATACTGAGAGACAAAAAGTAACTGATGATATAAACTCGAATTTGTGTTTGGTAATTGTTGATAGTGCGTTTAGGTGAGAGGAGTCAATTTTCAAACCAAGGGGAGCTGAATGACTTCAGATGTACAGACAACACAAGAAAGTCTGTCGTACATCACCACTACGTACAAATAATAATTATATCACGGTTTATGGTACTTTGTTTTCCAATAAATTAGATTTAGTATTATTTTTTGTCCATCAATTGTAGCTACACACAGCTGCGATTGGTAGTCGCTGTCCATGGTGCTGGAAATGTAGATCTATCTCTGCCTAAATAACGTAACAAACATTTTGTCCCATGCAAACGTTAACTCAACAATCAAAGTAATGCAATTTAAAGAAAATACAAATATTGGAAAAGTCTCTGAATAATCCTCAAAACGTTGAATGTACAGTATACTGATTTATTTATCTTAATTTGAGGCCACTTTCGGATAATTATTTTCTGAGGAGTTCACCTCCTCATGTCTTTCCTTTAACTCGACAACGATTGGTCTGTAATTTGAAGTACTTAGTAATCATTTCACAATTCATGTCATGTTCCTAAAAAATCTCAACACTCTTTGCAGTGAGGCTTCAGCTCGCATGGTGTCAGTGTAATGTAAAAAGTCAGCAGTGCTCGAGCTTGTTGTGTCGTCATTGGATAAAGGTTCCACCTCCTGACAACATCCTGGCTTACATGTTAGTACAGCATTTCTGCGCTTAGTGTTTCCTTTGTTAGCATTATAATTGCCATATCTACAAAATACTTTAAGGCAGTGAATATACAAGGAAGTGCTGGATGCTGTTTTTTGCAGAACGAGGGATTTTGATCCTGATGGTTTGCTGAGGATTTCTGTTTTAACCATGGAACAAAGACGACACAAGGCGCGATGGGCGAGAGGTTATTTTATCTGCTGCTTGGTTGCTGTCTTTTTGTGGAGCGTGGCTTCGGCGGAAATACGATATTCAGTCTCTGAAGAAGTTAACGAAGGAACTGTGGTTGGAAATATAGCAAAAGACCTGGGATTGGATAAGAGCTCATTGAAAGACAGGAAGTATCGGATTGTTTCTAGTAATACAGATCCTCTTTTCCACGTGAATCAAAACGATGGTATTTTGTATGTGAGCCGAAAGATTGACAGAGAAGAGGTGTGCGCGCAGAGCAGTACGTGTTTGATGAATCTTAAAACAGTGTTAGAAAACCCACTGGAGGTCCATTATGTTGAAGTGGAAATCTTAGACATAAACGACCACTCTCCCACTTTTTCAGAGGAAGAGACAACGTTTGAGATTTCGGAGTCTGTGTTGCCCGGAGCAAGATTTCAGCTAAAACCCGCACGTGATCTAGACAGTGGTCAATTCTCTGTGCAGCAATATAAACTGAGCAACAACGATCACTTTCGATTGGATGTGAAGAAAAAAGGGAACGATGGTAAAATACCTATACTGGTTGTTCAGAAATCTTTAGACAGAGAAACTGCTCGAAGCCACTTATTAATTCTGACGGCAATTGATGGGGGTAAACCTCCGAAATCTGGTAATATGAATCTTCTTGTAAATGTGTTGGATGTCAACGATAACGTGCCAAATTTTTCGCAAGACGTTTATTCTGTAAACCTCCTTGAAAATGCTCCAGTAGGTACAGCAGTCGTACAAGTTAATGCAACTGATTTAGATGAAGGACAAAATGGAGAAGTAGTTTATTCTTTCAGTAACAGTATAAACCAAAATATTCTAAATTTATTTAATATCGATGCATTAACAGGTGAGATAACTGTTAAAGGTTTGATAGATTATGAAGATAATGACATATATGAAATTGAAATTAAGGCTTCAGATAAAGGCCTGGCTCCACTAACTACGGAGAAAAGTGTCATTATTAAGATAGTTGACGTGAATGATAATGCACCTGAGATTGAAGTGACGTCATTTTCAAGATCAATCCCTGAAGATTCCAGACCAGGAACTACAGTTGCTCTTATCAGTGTCAATGACCTGGACTCTGGTCTTAATGGAAAAGTGATTTGTTCCATAAGTGATGATGTGCCGTTCATTTTGTCACCATCATCGAAAGACAAAATGTATTCATTAGTGACCAAATCGCCTCTGGACAGAGAGAAACAGTCACATTTTGACCTGACAATAACTGCAAAAGACGCTGGTCAACCTCCATTATCGTCTGAAAAAACAATAAGCGTCGTGGTGTCAGATGTGAATGACAACAGTCCTGAGTTTTCACTCAGTCCTTATACTTTCTATGTGGCTGAAGCTAATGAGCCAGGTACCTCTGTGTTTTCTGTTAAAGCTTTTGATCGGGATGAGGACGACAATGCACTTATTACATATCATATTCTCAGAGATGGAAGTGAAGGAAATAAATTATCTTCATTTTTAAACATTAATAGTGAAAACGGAGATATTTTGGCACTAAAAAGTTTCGACTTTGAAACAGTGAAAACGTTCCAGTTCCAAGTTGTGGCCACAGATTCTGGAACTCCGTCACTAAGCAACAACGTCACAGTGAACGTGTTCATTCTGGATCAGAACGACAACGCTCCAGTCATCCTGTATCCAGTCAGCTCCAACGGTTCTGCTGAAGGTGTGGAGGAGATTCCCCGCAATGTGAACGCAGCACACTTGGTGACTAAAGTCAGAGCCTATGACGCTGATATAGGATATAACGGCTGGTTACTGTTTTCACTGCAGGAAGTGACTGAGCACAGTCTCTTTGCTTTGGACCGCTATACAGGACAGATCAGAACACTTCGCTCATTCACAGAGACAGACGAGGCTGAGCAGAAACTGGTCATACTGGTCAAAGACAATGGCAACGTTTCCCTCTCTGCAACAGCTACTGTCATTGTCAAAGTTGTGGAGCCCAAAGAGGCTTTTGCTGCTTCTGATGTTAAAAGTGCAACAAACGATGATGAGGAGAGTAATGTGACTTTTTATCTCATGATAACTTTGGCCTCAGTTTCAGCACTTTTTCTCATCAGCATCATCGTGCTCATTGCAATGCAGTGCTCCAAATCCACAGACTACACTTCCAAATATCTACAAGAGACTAATTATGACGGGACACTGTGTCACAGCATCCAGTACAGATCTGGAGAGAAACGCTACATGTTAGTGGGACCCAGAATGAGTATAGGATCTACTATAGTCCCGGGCAGCCATGCCAACACACTAGTGCTCCCTGACAGGCGGAGGACGTCCACTGAGGTGAGCCATTATTTTGTGAAAAGACTTGCAGTGTGTTAATCAGTTGGTTATTTCTTAAAAAAAAGTTCAGTCATTTATCCACTTTACATAGTAGCTTTAGCATGGTATTTTAATATGTTGAAGGAAAATTCACTTCTCTAATGTCTTTTCCAGCTGTAGTGTGGATCAGGCTGTATGTGCTTTTAAACATTGTTGTACTTGTAACAATATATGGTTAAAGCTTGACATATTGCTATCCTTTTTACCGGCAGTCTCCCTTTTCACTGTACTAAAAAAACACACACACCAGTATAACAATATATTCTGATTTACAGTAAACCACCCAGCACGATGTCTAATAGTATGCAAATTCACTCAGATAATAATGTGGGTTTCTGTGTTGTAATACAAAGCTTGACGCATTAACACGGCCGAAGTGTAACAGCCATAGTTCGCTGTCCAGGGTGCTAAAATGTTCTTCTATCCTTGCCTGCATACACAAGGTGCGAAATGTAGATCACCTATTTGTTAAATGCATTCTTCTCATTTGGTTTGTACATGTAAAGAATGAAATTCATAGTTTGATTATATTGACCTAGGTAATATAGTATTTTTGGAGTTTGTCGTTTAAGTTTCATTGCAATGTGGAAAAACTTTGCTTGCATGATTTTCCGATTAAGTGGATTATATTTTACCCGATTAACTGCTAACCATCAACAATTATGAATAGGGAAACATGTATCACACATAAACATTCTCATTATATTTAAAAGAAACAACAACTTTGATGTGGTTGTAGTAAGCGAAAAGATCGCATGGTGTCAGTGTGTTTGGACATAACAGCTTTAGCTTGTCGTCATTCAATTTTTAGTTCCACCTCTTTTTAGCTCTCTCAGTTCAATACGGGCAGCGTAGCTTTGCGGGTTGTTTCTGACCTTAAACACATTGCCCCGTGCCTTTACAACTATCGATATAAAGCGAACATGTTTTAGCGGAATATGTTGGATTAATCTCATAGAGCACGGTTAACAACCACGCGAGGATTCGATATACACTTTTAACAATGGGACAAAGAGGATACGAGGGAAAAAGGGCGATTGGACGGTGGATCGGCTGCGTGGTTGCTGTGCTTTTGTGGAGCTTTTCAGAGGCGCAGATACGATATTCAATCTCCGAGGAAGTTAACGAAGGAACTGTGGTCGGAAATATAGCAAAGGATTTGGGATTAGATAAAAGCACGTTGAAAGACAGGAGGTATCGGATTGTTTCAAGTGCTGAGGACCCTCTTTTCCATGTAAATCAGAATAATGGAATCTTGTATGTGAGCCGAAAGATTGACAGAGAAGAGGTGTGCGCGCAGAGCAGTACGTGTTTGATAAATCTGAAAACTGTGCTAGAAAACCCCCTGGAGGTCCATTATGTTGAAGTGGATGTGCTGGATATAAATGACCATTCTCCCAGTTTCCCACATGAAGAAAAAATTTTGGACATTTCAGAGTCTGTATTACCTGGAGTACGATTTCCGCTTCAACCAGCAAGAGACCCAGACGGAGGCCCTTTCTCTGTTCAGCAATATAAACTCAGCCCCAATGATCACTTCCGTTTGGAAGTTAAAGATAAGGGAGAAGACGGTAAAATACCAATACTGATTGTGCAAAAGTCTTTAGATAGGGAGGCAGCCCTAATCCACACATTAGTACTGACCGCACAGGATGGGGGGAAACCTCCGAAATTAGGCGAAATGAATATTCTAGTAAATGTTTTGGATATTAATGACAACGCGCCTGTTTTCTCTCAAGATGATTATTCTGTGATGCTTAATGAAAATGTTCCAATTGGTACGAAAGTAATGCAAGTCAATGCAACTGATTTAGATGATGGTCTGAACGGAGAAGTAGTTTACTCATTTAGTAGTATTGTGAATCGTAGGCTATTAAACCGTTTTGAAATTGATCCGTCCACTGGGGAAATTACAGTGAAAGGTTTGATAAATTACGAGGAGAAGGACAGGTATGAAATTGAAATTCAAGCATCAGATAAAGGTCTCGCTCCCCTAACGACACAAAAAAGCGTTATAATTAAAATAGTTGACGTGAATGATAATGCACCTGAGATTGAAGTGACGTCATTTTCAAACTCAATCCCTGAAGATTCCAGACCAGGAACTACAGTTGCTCTTATCAGTGTTAATGACCTGGACTCTGGTCTTAATGGAAAAGTTATTTGTTCCATAAGAGATGATGTACCTTTCATTTTGTCACCATCCTTACGAGACAAAATGTATTCATTAGTGACCAAATCGCCTCTGGACAGAGAGAAACAGTCACATTATGACCTGACAATAACTGCAAAAGACGCTGGTCAACCTCCATTATCGTCTGAAAAGACAATAAGCGTCGTGGTGTCAGATGTGAATGACAACAGTCCTGAGTTTTCACTCAGTCCTTATACTTTCTATGTGGCTGAAGCTAATGAGCCAGGCACCTCTGTGTTTTCTGTTAAAGCGTTTGATCGCGACGAGGACGACAATGCACTTATTACATATCATATTCTCAGAGATGGAAGTGAAGGAAATAAATTGTCTTCATTTTTAAACATCAATAGTGAAAATGGAGTCATCACTGCGCTGAAAAGTTTCGACTTTGAAACAGTGAAAACGTTCCAGTTCCAAGTTGTGGCCACAGATTCTGGAACTCCGTCACTAAGCAGCAACGTCACAGTGAACGTGTTCATTCTGGATCAGAACGACAACGCTCCAGTCATCCTGTATCCAGTCAGCTCCAACGGTTCTGCTGAAGGTGTGGAGGAGATTCCCCGCAATGTGAACGCAGCACACTTGGTGACTAAAGTCAGAGCCTATGACGCTGATATAGGATATAACGGCTGGTTACTGTTTTCACTGCAGGAAGTGACTGAGCACAGTCTCTTTGCTTTGGACCGCTATACAGGACAGATCAGAACACTTCGCTCATTCACAGAGACAGACGAGGCTGAGCAGAAACTGGTCATACTGGTCAAAGACAATGGCAACGTTTCCCTCTCTGCAACAGCTACTGTCATTGTCAAAGTTGTGGAGCCCAAAGAGGCTTTTGCTGCTTCTGATGTTAAAAGTGCAACAAACGATGATGAGGAGAGTAATGTCACTTTTTATCTCATGATAACTTTGGCCTCAGTTTCAGCACTTTTTCTCATCAGCATCATCGTGCTCATTGCAATGCAGTGCTCCAAATCCACAGACTACACTTCTAAATACCTACAAGAGACTAATTATGACGGGACACTGTGTCACAGCATCCAGTACAGATCTGGAGACAAACGCTACATGTTAGTGGGACCCAGAATGAGTATTGGATCTACTATAGTCCCGGGCAGCCATGCCAACACACTAGTGCTCCCTGACAGGAGGAGAACTTCTACAGAGGTAAGAGAAATGAACACTTGGGGCATAACAAGTTGCAATTCAAATACATCGTGTAGTATGTCAATTACATTCCCAATGCACACATTGCATGGAGCAACATCAAACGGTCAGATGTATCGTTTATAAAATTTGTTTGAAGAAACGGACTATTCCTTTACATCTGCCTCTTTATATTTCCTGATTAACTCATTGTAACTAAATACAAGATCATTTAGTTGCCTTCACATATTAATGGAAAATCGATAGTAGCTGCATTTCATAAAGATACACGTGCTAAAGCGATATCTGTTTTTGAACATGTGATATATCTGATTGCGTTTGTATACACATTAACTTATCCTCTTATTGTTCCAAGCCTGGAGAAACACTGTCCAGTGTGTGTGTGTTTGTCTAGCGTTGAAGATTTCACGCGTTGAGTCAGCCACCAAGTGTGTATTCTTATCTCTACTGGTGCGTCTGAGTGAAGTCGGGAGTGTCGCTGTCCGTGGTGCTGGAATTTGATTCTTATTAACTGGCCTCTTCTTTTAAATGTAATATAAAAAGGTCTCATCTATAGTAAAGTGACTACAAAATTGTTTCACTTTGAAGCGAGAATTGATTGTGAAATTCATTTTTGAGTAAGAAAAAACAGAAATAAGAAATCGGTCTCTCTATAGTAACAAGCTGTCTATGTTTTCGCTGTTGAATGAACTTTTGATTGTCCTACATTTTCAGTCTAACAGTCTTGCATTAACTCTCTGAATCGCATGGTGTCGGTATAATAGCAAATGTTGCCTCTAAGTTGTTTCGTCATCATAACGTCCAACCCTGTATCATAACCTTTAAAGAGCTTGAACGCAAAACCTGCTCCGTGTATTTCTGGGCTGTTCTGGCGATGGAGTGCAACTTGCGAAAAAAAGGCTGATCACCATTTCTTGACAATACAATTATAGATCCCGGAATCTTTTTTTCTTCTTCTTTACACAATGGAACAAAGAAGACGAGTGGCGTGGATAAAACGGCGGGGATGCGTCGCCTATATGGTGGCTTTGGTAATGTTTTGTAGCGGAGCTTCAGCTCAGCTCAGATATTCCATCGCCGAAGAGGTGAAAGAAGGAAGTGTTGTGGGCAACATAGCGAAAGACTTGGGCATTGACAAAGCTACGCTGCATGCGAGAGATTATCGTATTGTTGGTAGTTCAACGGAACCCCTTTTTCATTTAAACAAGGAGGACGGTATCCTGTATGTCAGCAGGAAAGTGGACAGAGAGGAGATCTGTGAAAGAAGCAACGCGTGCGTAATCAACCTTAAAACCGTGTTACAAAACCCTCTAGAAATACATTACGTGGCTATAGAGGTGCTGGATGTAAACGACCATTCCCCTGTTTTTCCAGAGAAAGAGAAACGTCTGGAGATATTTGAGTCGACATTACCGGGAGCTAGATTTCAGCTCCAACCTGCACGCGACCCTGATGGTGGTCAGTTTTCAATTCAGCAGTATAGACTTAGCAACAATGAACACTTTCGTTTGGAGGTAAAGGAAAGAGGCGAAGACCGTAAGATGCCCTTTCTGATTTTACAGAAGCAAATGGACAGAGAGGCTATCAGAGAACACAGGCTCGTGCTGACAGCTGTAGATGGTGGGAGACCGGCGAGGTCTGGGACAATAGAAATACTGATCGAGGTGCTTGATGTTAACGACAATTCCCCTGTTTTTACAAAAGATGTGTATACAGCTTTGATAAATGAAAACGCGGATCCTGGCACGTTAGTTACTCAGGTGAACGCGACTGATTTAGATGAGGGTACAAACGGTGAGATTGTTTACTCATTTGGTAAAGAAGTTGATGCACGGTTGAAAAACCTATTTAACATAAACCAAAATACGGGCGCAATTAAAACGACCGGTGTAATTGATTTCGAGGAAAACCAAAGCTTTGAAATTGATATACAAGCTTCTGATAAGGGTCCCGTCCCATTGACCACAGACAAAAGTGTAATAATAAAGATAATTGACCTGAACGATAATCCCCCAGAGATAGAGGTCACGTCATTTTCAAAATCAGTTCCTGAGGATTCAAGAATTGGAACAACAGTAGCTTTGATCAGTGTCAATGATCTGGATTCAGGCCTAAATGGGAAGGTGTCTTGCTTCTTAAGTGATGACGTTCCTTTCACCATATCCCCATCTTTGCAAGATAATATGTATGTTATAGTGACCAAATCACACCTGGACAGAGAAGAAAAGTCTTTGTATGAATTTTCAGTAGTTGCAAAGGACGCAGGTGAGCCATCACTGTCTTCTGAAAAATTAATCAGTGTGGTTGTATCAGATGTGAATGATAACAAACCACTGTTTTCTTTTAGCCCTTACACGTTCTATATCAGTGAAAATAATGACCAAGTATCACCTATATTTTCTGTAAGAGCATCTGACCTTGATGATGGGGATAATGCTCATATTTCTTATAAAATACCAAGGGACAGGGATGGAGATAGCGTGGGATTGTTCTTAAACATTAACTCTGAAAACGGAGATATTTTGGCACTAAAAAGTTTCGACTTTGAAACAGTGAAAACGTTCCAGTTCCAAGTTGTGGCCACAGATTCTGGAACTCCGTCACTAAGCAGCAACGTCACAGTGAACGTGTTCATTCTGGATCAGAACGACAACGCTCCAGTCATCCTGTATCCAGTCAGCTCCAACGGTTCTGCTGAAGGTGTGGAGGAGATTCCCCGCAATGTGAACGCAGCACACTTGGTGACTAAAGTCAGAGCCTATGACGCTGATATAGGATATAACGGCTGGTTACTGTTTTCACTGCAGGAAGTGACTGAGCACAGTCTCTTTGCTTTGGACCGCTATACAGGACAGATCAGAACACTTCGCTCATTCACAGAGACAGACGAGGCTGAGCAGAAACTGGTCATACTGGTCAAAGACAATGGAAACGTTTCCCTCTCTGCAACAGCTACTGTCATTGTCAAAGTTGTGGAGCCCAAAGAGGCTTTTGCTGCTTCTGATGTTAAAAGTGCAACAAACGATGATGAGGAGAGTAATGTCACTTTTTATCTCATGATAACTTTGGCCTCAGTTTCAGCACTTTTTCTCATCAGCATCATCGTGCTCATTGCAATGCAGTGCTCCAAATCCACAGACTACACTTCTAAATATCTACAAGAGACTAATTATGACGGGACACTGTGTCACAGCATCCAGTACAGATCTGGAGACAAACGCTACATGTTAGTGGGACCCAGAATGAGTATAGGATCTACTATAGTCCCGGGGAGCCATGCCAACACACTAGTGCTCCCTGACAGGAGGAGGACATCTACTGAGGTGAGAGAAATGAACACTAAGTGTAAAACTTACTGTATGTGTTGCACCCATGAAAAGACCAGGACTCTGTCTTCCGTTTGGCAACTTTATTCTTCCCGGTGCTGTATTTTCTTATGATTCTCTTTCTTAAGAAGCATCGGGTCCTCACAACAAAAACGGCATACATGCGCATTCAGCCCTTGACCACGACCCCGACCATTTACGTCACCTCTGCACGCAGGCCAATGACGTCATATATCAAACCTAAAATTAAAAGAGTTCATAACAACTTTTTAATTTCTGTGTAGTCTAAAATGAAATTACAGTACATGTATGTTTGTTTAATTAACAAATTAAACAAATGTGAAATTATATACAGTACTTTCTAACTCATAGTGTAGTGTGCTTTCCTTTGTCAAATTGAATTGCATACAAATATTTCTAGGTCGCAACATTTGAATTAAAATACTTTGTGAAGTATGTTAATTACAAGGTCACACTTTAATAACGGCAGATTTTGTGTGAATGACAGACGGATGAGATGCGGGTCTGAATGATTTAATTTTGCAGAGAAGAACTGAAACACAGAATCTCCTTAGAGAAGCTTGATGGAAACGGACTGCAGAAAAAATGATATCCTATAAATAGTTGACGAGATGGTTATTATGGACCTGCTTAGTTCAGTAGTTGCTTTTTACGATGGTTGTGTGTTTGGATTTCACGCAGCCCAGAATGTTAACTCCACTCATAACGTGATAACTGATATTGAACACAGCACATATCACGAGCAGCTATACTAATACATGGCTGCTCCCTTACTGAAGGAGAGAGACTAGAGAGGTAAAACATGTTTTAGACAATGAATGGAATAATGGAGGTTATAATCATTATTTTATTCATAATTTGGGCTTGAATCATTTAATGGAAATCAGATGTACCCCAGGTGTATGGTCTGCAGATGTCATTCATTCTGAGAGGCAACGTGATCCACTTGTATTATTTTAATGCTTACATCCTCCGGCATAGGGGAAATTTAACCACAGGTATGTTTTATGGAAGTTGTATCTGCATTGTAACATCAGCTCGCATGGTGTCACTGCTTGTTGAAATGAAAGACTCTGGGTTTAACATCATCTACGTCACGTGAGTAGTTGGGTGTTTTTTCGCGACAGGGTGCACTCGTGTTTAAGAGGGCGACGGCTTCAAACGTGTGACTCGTTTCCCTACGTGCCTGTTGTTCGAGGAAGCTGTTAATGTTGCTTAAAATGCCTGTTCTTGTTTGGACCAACATTTAACATACCCACATTAAGGATTTTTTTTTTTTTTTTTTCCAAATCCGAAAATGGCACGACGTGGATGCAGCTCGTGGTTGGAGCGCCTGGTCGTTGTCATTGTTACCTTGGATCTTACTTTAAATGTTGCTTCGGCACAGCTACGATACTCTATTGCTGAAGAGACCAAGGTGGGTTCTGTTGTTGGGAATGTCGCAAAAGATTTAGGGCTGGACAGCACTGCTTTGAATGCCAGAGGCTTTCGCATCGTTTCTGGATCTACGGACCCGTTGTTTCATCTCAACAATCATGGCATCTTACACGTTAACCGAAAGATTGACAGAGAGGAGGTGTGTGAACGGATAAGCAGCTGCATTGTTAACATAAAGACTGTTCTGGAGAATCCGTTAGAGGTGCATTACGTCGCTATTGAGATTTTGGATGTCAACGATCACTCCCCCACCTTCCCCGAAAACGAGACACATTTAGAGATTTCAGAATCTGCTTTACCTGGGGCGCGATTTCAGCTACAAGGCGCCCATGATCCAGATAGTGATATGTATTCTATTCAACAGTATAGGCTCAGCCAAAATGACCACTTTCGTCTGGAGGTAAAAGGTGGAGGAGAGGATGGGAAAATTCCTGTATTGTATTTGCATAAACCACTGGACAAAGAAACTTCAAGAAGTCATAGATTAATGTTGACAGCGGTTGATGGAGGAAAGCCTGCTAAATCTGGAAGCATGGCAATTCTAGTTAATGTTTTGGATGTAAATGACAATATGCCAGTTTTTGCAAAAGACTCCTACTCTGCAATGCTAAAAGAAAATTCACCGATAGGCACAACTATCATGCAAGTAAATGCCACCGATTTAGATGATGGTTTAAATGGCGAGGTGGTTTATTTGTTCAGCAATAATGTAAACAATAAATTACGCAAACTTTTTGAAATTGATCCCAATACTGGTGAAATTGTTGTTAAAGGGCTGATAGATTTTGAAGCAAAAGACAGGTATGAAATTAATGTTAAAGCCTCAGATAAAGGAACAGTACCCCTAGCAACAGAAAAAAGTGTTGTAATAACTATAGTGGACCTGAATGATAACGCACCTGACATTGAGGTGACATCTTTTTCCAAAGCAATTCCTGAGGATTCCAAACCTGGAACGACAGTAGCCTTGATAAGTGTGCAGGACAGGGATTCAGGTGTAAATGGAAAGGTGATCTGTTATTTAAGTGAGGATGTACCTTTTACATTAACACCTTCTTTACAAGACAATATGTACTCTATTGTCACTAAATCTCTACTTGACAGAGAGCAACAGTCAACATATGATGTGACCATAATTGCAAAAGATGGTGGTGAACAACCTTTGTCATCTCAGAGGACAATTAGTGTGTCTGTATCAGATGTGAATGACAACAGTCCAGAGTTTTCAACAAGTCCATATACCTTTTATGTTGTTGAGAACAATGTAGCAGGAGCATCTTTGTTTTCAGTGAGTGCTCATGATTGTGATGAGGCTGACAATGCTTTAATATCATATAACATTGTAAGAAATGGGGATGAGCACAAATCATTTACATCTTTTCTTAACATTAACTCAGAAAATGGAGACATCACTGCACTGAAAAGTTTTGACTTTGAAACAGTGAAAACGTTCCAGTTCCAAGTTGTGGCCACAGATTCTGGAACTCCGTCACTAAGCAGCAACGTCACAGTGAACGTGTTCATTCTGGATCAGAACGACAACGCTCCAGTCATCCTGTATCCAGTCAGCTCCAACGGTTCTGCTGAAGGTGTGGAGGAGATTCCCCGCAATGTGAACGCAGCACACTTGGTGACTAAAGTCAGAGCCTATGACGCTGATATAGGATATAACGGCTGGTTACTGTTTTCACTGCAGGAAGTGACTGAGCACAGTCTCTTTGCTTTGGACCGCTATACAGGACAGATCAGAACACTTCGCTCATTCACAGAGACAGACGAGGCTGAGCAGAAACTGGTCATACTGGTCAAAGACAATGGCAACGTTTCCCTCTCTGCAACAGCTACTGTCATTGTCAAAGTTGTGGAGCCCAAAGAGGCTTTTGCTGCTTCTGATGTTAAAAGTGCAACAAACGATGGTGAGGAGAGTAATGTCACTTTTTATCTCATGATAACTTTGGCCTCAGTTTCAGCACTTTTTCTCATCAGCATCATCGTGCTCATTGCAATGCAGTGCTCCAAATCCACAGACTACACTTCCAAATATCTACAAGAGGCTAATTATGACGGGACACTGTGTCACAGCATCCAGTACAGATCTGGAGAGAAACGCTACATGTTAGTGGGACCCAGAATGAGTATAGGATCTACTATAGTCCCGGGCAGCCATGCCAACACACTAGTGCTCCCTGACAGGAGGAGGACATCTACTGAGGTGAGAGAAATGAACACTTAGTGCACAGCTACCTGTAAGAATTAAAAAATACTTTGTGTAGTATGTTAATTACAAGGTCACACATTAATAATGGGAGATTTTGTGTGAATGACAGACGGATGAGATGCGGGTCTGAATGATTCAAATTTGCAGAGAAGAACTGAAACACAGAATGTCCTCAGAGAAGCTTCATGGAAACGGACTGCAGAAAAAATGATATCCTATAAATAGTTGACGAGATGGTTTTTATGGAACTGCTTAGTTCAGTAGTTGCTTTTTACGATGGTTGTGTGTTTGGATTTCACGCAGCCCAGAATGTTAACTCCACTCATAACGTGATAACTGATATTGAACACAGCACATATCACGAGCAGCTATACTAATACATGGCTGCTCCCTTACTGAAGGAGAGCAACTAGAGAGGTAAAACATGTTTTAGACAATGAATGGAATAATGGAGGTTATAATCATTATTTTATTCATAATTTGGGCTTTAATCATTTAATGGAAATCAGATGTACCCCAGGTGTATGGTCTGCAGATGTCATTCATTCTGAGAGGCAACGTGATCCACTTGTATTATTTTAATGCTTACATCCTCCGGCATAGGGGACATTTAACCACAGGTATGTTTTATGGAAGTTGTATCTGCATTGTAACATCAGCTCGCATGGTGTCACTGCTTGTTGAAATGAAAGACTCTGGGTTTAACATCATCTACGTCACGTGAGTAGTTGGGTGTTTTTTCGCGACAGGGTGCACTCGTGTTTAAGAGGGCGACGGCTTCAAACGTGTGACTCGTTTCCCTACGTGCCTGTTGTTCGAGGAAGCTGTTAATGTTGCTTAAAATGCCTGTTCTTGTTTGGACCAACATTTAACATACCCACATTAAGGATTTTTTTTTTTTTTTTTCCAAATCCGAAAATGGCACGACGTGGATGCAGCGCGTGGTTGGAGCGCCTGGTCGTTGTCATTGTTACCTTGGATCTTACTTTAAATGTTGCTTCGGCACAGCTACGATACTCTATTGCTGAAGAGCTCACGGTGGGTTCTGTTGTTGGGAATGTCGCAAAAGATTTAGGGCTGGACAGCACTGCTTTGAATGCCAGAGGCTTTCGCATCGTTTCTGGATCTACGGACCCGTTGTTTCATCTCAACAATCATGGCATCTTACACGTTAACCGAAAGATTGACCGAGAGGAGGTGTGTGAACAGATCAGCAGCTGCATTATTAACATAAAGACTGTTCTGGAGAATCCGTTAGAGGTGCATTACGTCGCTATTGAGATTTTGGATGTAAACGATCACTCCCCCACCTTCCCCGAAAACGAGACTCAGTTACAGATATCTGAATCTGCTTTACCTGGGGCGCGATTTCAGCTACAAGGCGCCCTTGATCCAGATAGTGATATGTATTCTATTCAACAGTATAGGCTCAGCCCAAATGAACACTTTCGTCTGGAGGTAAAAGATAGAGGAACTGATGGGAAAATCCCTCTTTTGTATTTGCATAAACCACTGGACAAAGAAACTTCAAGAAGTCATAGATTAATGTTGACAGCGGTTGATGGAGGAAAGCCTGCTAAATCTGGAAGCATGGCAATTCTAGTTAATGTTTTGGATGTAAATGACAATATGCCAGTTTTTGCAAAAGACTCCTACTCTGCAGTGCTAAAAGAAAATTCACCGATAGGCACAACTATCATGCAAGTAAATGCCACCGATTTAGATGATGGTTTAAATGGCGAGGTGGTTTATTCGTTTGGCGATAATGTGAATAATAAATTACGCAAACTTTTTGAAGTTGATCCTAACACAGGTACAATTATTGTTAAAGGGCTGATAGATTTTGAAGCAAAAGACAGGTACGAAATTGATATTAAAGCTTCTGATAAAGGGTCAGTGCCCCTGGAAACAGAAAAAAGTGTTGTAATAACTATAGTGGACCTGAATGATAACGCACCTGACATTGAGGTGACGTCTTTTTCCAAAGCAATTCCTGAGGATTCCAAACCTGGAACGACAGTAGCCTTGATAAGTGTGCATGACAGGGATTCAGGTGTAAATGGAAAGGTGATCTGTTATATAAGTGAGGATGTACCTTTTACATTAACACCTTCTTTACAAGACAATATGTACTCTATTGTCACTAAATCTCTACTTGACAGAGAGCAACAGTCAACGTATGATGTGACCATAATTGCAAAAGATGGTGGTGAACAACCTTTGTCATCTCAGAGGACAATTAGTGTGTCTGTATCAGATGTGAATGACAACAGTCCAGAGTTTTCAACAAGTCCATATACCTTTTATGTTGTTGAGAACAATGTAGCAGGAGCATCTTTGTTTTCAGTGAGTGCTCATGATTGTGATGAGGCTGACAATGCTTTAATATCATATAACATTGTAAGAAATGGGGATGAGCACAAATCATTTACATCTTTTCTTAACATTAACTCAGAAAATGGAGACATCACTGCACTGAAAAGTTTTGACTTTGAAACAGTGAAAACGTTCCAGTTCCAAGTTGTGGCCACAGATTCTGGAACTCCGTCACTAAGCAGCAACGTCACAGTGAACGTGTTCATTCTGGATCAGAACGACAACGCTCCAGTCATCCTGTATCCAGTCAGCTCCAACGGTTCTGCTGAAGGTGTGGAGGAGATTCCCCGCAATGTGAACGCAGCACACTTGGTGACTAAAGTCAGAGCCTATGACGCTGATATAGGATATAACGGCTGGTTACTGTTTTCACTGCAGGAAGTGACTGAGCACAGTCTCTTTGCTTTGGACCGCTATACAGGACAGATCAGAACACTTCGCTCATTCACAGAGACAGACGAGGCTGAGCAGAAACTGGTCATACTGGTCAAAGACAATGGCAACGTTTCCCTCTCTGCAACAGCTACTGTCATTGTCAAAGTTGTGGAGCCCAAAGAGGCTTTTGCTGCTTCTGATGTTAAAAGTGCAACAAACGATGATGAGGAGAGTAATGTCACTTTTTATCTCATGATAACTTTGGCCTCAGTTTCAGCACTTTTTCTCATCAGCATCATCGTGCTCATTGCAATGCAGTGCTCCAAATCCACAGACTACACTTCCAAATATTTACAAGAGACTAATTATGACGGGACACTGTGTCACAGCATCCAGTACAGATCCGGAGACAAACGCTACATGTTAGTGGGACCCAGAATGAGTATAGGATCTACTATAGTCCCGGGGAGCCATGCCAACACACTAGTGCTCCCTGACAGGAGGAGAACTTCTACTGAGGTAAGATAAATGATCACTAAGTGTAAAACTTACTGTATGTGTTGCACCTATCAAAAGACCAGGACTCTGTCTTCCGTTTGGCAACTTTATTCTTCCCGGTGCTGTATTTTTTTTATGATTCTCTTTCTTAAGAAGCATCGGGTCCTCACAACAAAAACGGCATACATGCGCATTCATCCCTTGACCACGACCCCGACCATTTACGTCACCTCTGCATGCCGGCCAATGACGTCATTTATCAAACCTAAAATTTAAAGAGTTCATAACAACTTTTTAATTTCTGTGTAATCTACAATAAAATTACAGTACATGTATGTTTTTCTAATTAACAAATTGAACAAATGTGAAATAATATTATATACAGTACTTTCTAACTTACAGTGTAGTGTGCTTTCTTCTGTCAAATTCAATTGCATACAAATATTTCTAGGTCGCAATATTTGAATTAAAATACTTTGTGAAGTATGTTAATTACAAGGTCACACTTTAATAATGGCAGATTTTGTGTGAATGACAGACGGATGAGATGCGGGTCTGAATGATTTAATTTTGCAGAGAAGAACTGAAACACAGAATCTCCTCAGAGAAGCTTGATGGAAACGGACTGGAGAAAAAAATGATATCCTATAAATAGTTGACGAGATGGTTATTATGGAACTGCTTAGTTCAGTAGTTGCTTTTTACGATGGTTGTGTGTTTGGATTTCACGCAGCCCAGAATGTTAACGCCACTCATAACGTGATAACTGATATTGAACACAGGACATATCACGAGCAGCTATACTAATACATGGCTGCTCCCTTACTGAAGGAGAGCAACTAGAGAGGTAAAACATGTTTTAGACAATGAATGAAAAAATGGAGGTAATAATCATTATTTTATTCTTAATTTGGGCTTGAATCATTTAATAGAAATCAGATGTATCCCAGGTGTATGGTCTGCAGATGTCATTCATTCTGAGAGGCAACGTGCTCCACTTGTATTATTTTAATGCTTACATCCTCCGGCATAGGGGACATTTAACCACAGTTATGTTTTATAGAACATGTATCTGCATTGTAACATCAGCTCGCATGGTGTCACTGCTTGTTGAAATGAAAGACTCTTGGTTGAACGTCAAATACGTCACGTGAGTAGTTAGTTTTCGCGACAGGGTGCACTCTTGCTTAAGAGGGCGATGGCTTCAAACGTGTGACTCGTTTCCCTACATGTCTCTTATTTGAGGAAGCTGTTAATGTTGATGAAAATGCCTGTCCTTGTTTGGACCAACATTTAACATACCCACATTAAGGATTTTTTTTTTTTTTTTTCCAAATCCGAAAATGGCACGACGTGGATGCAGCGCGTGGTTGGAGCGCCTGGTCGTTGTCATTGTTACCTTGGATCTTACTTTAAATGTTGCTTCGGCACAGCTACGATACTCTATTGCTGAAGAGACCAAGGTGGGTTCTGTTGTTGGGAATGTCGCAAAAGATTTAGGGCTGGACAGCACTGCTTTGAATGCCAGAGGCTTTCGTATCGTTTCTGGATCTACGGACCCGTTGTTTCATCTCAACAATCATGGCATCTTACACGTTAACCGAAAAATTGACCGAGAGGAGGTGTGTGAACAGATCAGCAGCTGCATTGTTAACATAAAGACTGTTCTGGAGAATCCGTTAGAGGTGCATTACGTCGCTATTGAGATTTTGGATGTAAACGATCACTCCCCCACCTTCCCCGAAAACGAGACTCAGTTACAGATATCTGAATCTGCTTTACCTGGGGCGCGATTTCAGCTACAAGGCGCCCTTGATCCAGATAGTGATATGTATTCTATTCAACAGTATAGGCTGAGCCCAAATGAACACTTTCGTCTGGAGGTTAAAGATAGAGGAAAGAATGGGAAAATTCCTGTATTGTATTTGCATAAACCACTGGACAAAGAAACTTCAAGAAGTCATAGATTAATGTTGACAGCAGTTGATGGAGGAAAGCCTGCTAAATCTGGAAGCATGGCAATTCTAGTTAATGTTTTGGATGTAAATGACAATATGCCAGTTTTTGCAAAAGACTCCTACTCTGCAATGCTGAAAGAAAATTCACCGATAGGCACAACTATCATGCAAGTAAATGCCACCGATTTAGATGATGGTTTAAATGGCGAGGTGGTTTATTCGTTTGGCGATAATGTGAATAATAAATTACGCAAACTTTTTGAAGTTGATCCTAACACAGGTACAATTATTGTTAAAGGGCTGATAGATTTTGAAGCAAATGACAGGTACGAAATTGATATTAAAGCTTCTGATAAAGGGCAAGTCGCCCTGGAAACAGAAAAAAGTGTTGTAATAACTATAGTGGACCTGAATGATAACGCACCTGACATTGAGGTGACATCCTTTTCCAAAGCAATTCCTGAGGATTCCAAACCTGGAACGACAGTAGCCTTGATAAGTGTGCAGGACAGGGATTCAGGTGTAAATGGAAAGGTGATCTGTTATATAAGTGAGGATGTACCTTTTACATTAACACCTTCTTTACAAGACAATATGTACTCTATAGTCACTAAATCTCTACTTGACAGAGAGCAACAGTCAACATATGATGTGACCATAATTGCAAAAGATGGTGGTGAACAACCTTTGTCATCTCAGAGGACAATTAGTGTGTCTGTATCAGATGTGAATGACAACAGTCCAGAGTTTTCAACAAGTCCATATACCTTTTATGTTGTTGAGAACAATGTAGCAGGAGCATCTTTGTTTTCAGTGAGTGCTCATGATTGTGATGAGGCTGACAATGCTTTAATATCATATAACATTGTAAGAAATGGGGATGAGCACAAATCATTTACATCTTTTCTCAACATTAACTCAGAAAATGGAGACATCACTGCACTGAAAAGTTTTGACTTTGAAACAGTGAAAACGTTCCAGTTCCAAGTTGTGGCCACAGATTCTGGAACTCCGTCACTAAGCAGCAACGTCACAGTGAACGTGTTCATTCTGGATCAGAACGACAACGCTCCAGTCATCCTGTATCCAGTCAGCTCCAACGGTTCTGCTGAAGGTGTGGAGGAGATTCCCCGCAATGTGAACGCAGCACACTTGGTGACTAAAGTCAGAGCCTATGACGCTGATATAGGATATAACGGCTGGTTACTGTTTTCACTGCAGGAAGTGACTGAGCACAGTCTCTTTGCTTTGGACCGCTATACAGGACAGATCAGAACACTTCGCTCATTCACAGAGACAGACGAGGCTGAGCAGAAACTGGTCATACTGGTCAAAGACAATGGCAACGTTTCCCTCTCTGCAACAGCTACTGTCATTGTCAAAGTTGTGGAGCCCAAAGAGGCTTTTGCTGCTTCTGATGTTAAAAGTGCAACAAACGATGATGAGGAGAGTAATGTCACTTTTTATCTCATGATAACTTTGGCCTCAGTTTCAGCACTTTTTCTCATCAGCATCATCGTGCTCATTGCAATGCAGTGCTCCAAATCCACAGACTACACTTCTAAATACCTACAAGAGACTAATTATGACGGGACACTGTGTCACAGCATCCAGTACAGATCTGGAGACAAACGCTACATGTTAGTGGGACCCAGAATGAGTATTGGATCTACTATAGTCCCGGGCAGCCATGCCAACACACTAGTGCTCCCTGACAGGAGGAGGACATCTACAGAGGTAAGAAAGGTGACTTCATTACAAGGCAGTTTTTGGAATAATACTTGCAAAACAAAAAAACGAAACAAAGATACTTATGCCTTCATTAAAGATTAAAATTAAATTGCCAAAAATGACTTCAACACCTACTTAGTGAAGTTGGAAAGAAATGCAGATATAAAATCCATCTTTGGGGGAGTTTAAGAGGTTGTCTGCCAAGTTCATTAGTTGTTATAGATGATTGTAAGTTGGGTTCCTCACTGTTCACTTATAACACATTTTACGGCAGTTTGTATATTGTCTGTGTTATTCACTCTGCGTTGTCCCTATTTAAAAGTCATCTCAGGAAATGAAGCAACCTTGCTGTTGAGACCAAAGCTTCTTTTCACAAAGTATTTCCTAAGATCCTGGTCATGTGAGCAACTGCATATTGTCCTTTGTCTAATATAATGCCCTTACAGAGTCAAAATATCAAAATAGTCAGTAAGAAAAATAAATGTTGTTGTCTATTATTTGTGAGTATTTGAAATGTGTCTTTGGATATAAAGAGGGTGTTTTTGCATGATGTTACCATCTTCAATGGTCGTTTTATGTGAAAAGAGTAAGTGACCGACTGACTGAGTTACTTGAGGTCTGTGCTTGCTGATGTAGTCGAGGTGATTCAGTGGGCCATGAATGGCTGCAGCTACAACAGAGATGGGGAGAGAGAGCCTGCGGGTAGTGTGCAGTGAATCACAATATAAAGCCCGTCAGGTGCAGGGGCTGGAGCACTTTGCTTCAGCAGGGATCTCCACTCAATTCACGCCTGCAAAGCAACAACAAAAAATATTTGACTATTTATCATTTAATTAGCTTTTTGTGCTTTGAATTACACACTACTTGGCAGCAGAGCGTATGCAATTTGGGTTTCATTTCTACATGCTATAGCTTCTGTGCAGATGATCTCTTTTGACTGAGAAAAATAGGTCAGTCTTTATCATGTATGGAGGTCTGCATGCTGGGCTTCTGATTCTCTGTTTTACACTGTGTGTTGCCCATAGCAACCCACGAGGAGATCCACCTCTCTGAGTCTACTGGTTTTCACAGACTAGCATACACCCAATGCTCTTAGCAACAGCAGCGGAAGTGGATGAAGGAGGCAAGCGGGGAGGGAGGGAAGGATAGAGAGCAGGAGAGGAGGGGGAGGGGATGAGGCTTTTGTATGGTTCACCCATAAACATCACACAATGTTTAATGAAAATGGGTTTATTTAAATAGAAACACATGGATTATGTCAGTGAAATCTCGATTGTAATTCGGGCAACAGATGGTGCAGATAAAGACGTAATAGTAAAGGCAGGAATTGTTGAGCTTCTAATTAGACATTTTACCACATGGAGATAATCTTTTCTATCAAACAACTGGGTCAACCTTAGATTTGCTACCTAGAAAATGGCTGTCGAAAAAAAATGTGTTTTTTAAACTGTCATTTAATTTGTCTTTGCAGAAAACCAGCAGCATGTTTGGCCACAGTGAGCAGCATGTGAATAAAACAGTTAGTCGCAGTGGAGTGTGAAACACAGAGAGGGAATAGATCAGTACAGTCAGAGTAAGGCAGCAGCTCAGTTTCTAGAGGGGCTGAACGCACTTTCTACTTTTATTCGGTGCTTCATATACAGTCAAAACTGCCCTTATGCATTTGTATGCATATTTTATGTGCACATGTTTGTGTGTGAGAAAAAGCATCATGTGTTCAGCATCAGTGCTAAGCTGTGCCTGGACAGCAGATGCCCAGGGAAGATTTATTGATGTGATTAAAAATGAGTGCATCACACATTAAACCTAAAAAGTGCTGGGTTGTCTCCGGTTACACTGTGACAAATGTGCACTGCTGCACTTTTTTTTTGTACTTTGCAAGAGAATTTTGAGAAGAGAGAAATAATGGATGAGAGAAGAGCAGGGGGTGGACTGTCAGTGTAAGGTCATGAGCTGCATACAGAAAGCAAGCACATGAGAAGAATGAACACATTGTGTTTTATCATGCACATTTTCTTGATGCACTCAAAATCAAATGTATGTTGGTTTTTAACAGCATTTTATAATGCACTGCTACCTAAAGAATCAATGTATTTATAGTGTGTGTTGTTCGCTTCCGTGTGACTTTCATTTCAAACATTCCTGTGCAACAGGACACTGTTAACCAGATGCAGCCTAACACTGTGTATTGCTTGTATATTTCCCTTCTGTGTACTCTCTTTGGTGGGGGTGTGGCTGCTTGCTTCAATGGCTTTGTCTATCTGCTTGGCTGGCTCAGCAGATCAGTGCAATTGTGTTTGCATGCTGAGTGTCTGCACAGAAAATCATTTACAGTGCAATGACCGTGGTATTTTGTATGTTGTCTTTGTTAAGAGGGTGAGAGCATTTTCCCTGTTTAACTGTATTCAGTGTCATCAGAAGAGAGGGTAAAAGGACAAATTAGGAGGAGGAGACAGATGTGGCAGAAAGATCTGGATGTACTGTCAATTCAGCGGTTTAGGGAAATCAGTCTTAAAATATTCGGCTACTCATTTAAATTAGAATTAAACTTCTGCAATTTTTTTTCCCCACTTTCCCCTCTTTCCAACTTGTTATGCCTCCCCAACCCATCTTTGTTGTTTTTCTAAGATACAGCATTATAAATGTGATTTTATAAGATTCTGTTCTTTGCAGTACGCCTTGTTCTCTTCCAGCTCTGTTGCAGTTTTTGTTTCATACAGAAGACTGCTTTTAATTCCAGCATGTTTTCAGCTCCCCTCTCTGCCTCTACACCATTTCTCTCCTCCTTCCCCTCCATATTGATATCACTGTGTGCCCCTCCCCCATCCTACTCTTGCCCTCCTTTTCCTGCTTCCATGTGTCTGTCCTTCGTTTCCTCCTTCATATGCCACCATATTCCGTTTCATGCTCGTTTGCTGTCTGTCTAACTCTAGTCTATCTCGTCTCTTATTCTGCCACATGCTCTTTAGTTCGGCATTGCTGTGCCTGATGCCTGTAGGGTTGTTGCTGTGGATGCTGCATGTGCTGTTGTGTGTCAGTAGGGCACATTCTCCCTTATTGCTCCAGCTTTGTTGGAGGCTGGCGCCGCTCACATTGAGGTCAGCGGCAGTGATGGTAATCTAATTTACACACACAGTAGGGTACAACGAAAAACAGCTACTATCTTTATCATCACACTTCACACTGACGCTTTTGCTCATGTACGCACATGTAACACCACATTGCACATACTCACATACACCTAATCCGCCTTATTGAAAGGCACTTTCACAGAAAAAAAGCGGGCTGAGAGAAAACAGCTTAAGGAAAGCATGCTCCCCTTGGTTGTGTTATAGCTTGCAGAAGCAAAGAAAAGACATCCACTGTGAGACAAATATATTAACTAAAGCCTTGTTCCAAAAATAATATGTCACATGTTACATGTCTGGACATGCATAAAGGGGTGAATAACTTTACCTATAGCTAATGGAAGCTCACCACCCATTAGTTAACTAGTCTACTCTTTCCTAGAACTATGTTAGGGCTTGCTCCCTACCAGCTGCTTGTCTATTCTTTCCTAGTACTGGAGCTATGTAAAATTACTCCGCTAACACCCTGTCGAGAAGGCAATACTTATATAACCGCCTAGCCCTAGGATTATCTGCCTTCATTTGGTCATTCATTTCTAGAATAATTAGATTCAAGTATAATCCTTGATTCAGGACCCTAAATTAGCCCCCGGAGGCTCGCACCCCCGGAGAGGGATTAACTGCAACTCTCCTCACTCGGATGCTAGGTGTGTATGAGGAAGTAAAAGTCAGTAGAAGTGTGCTGTGGTGTGTCTGCTCATGCTTACCTCCCGAGGTTCACGCGGCGTCCTTAAGAGAGGCTGAGGTCTTTGTGGTGTGAGTGACTTCAGTCAGAAAATGGTTTCAAAACGTTTCAGAAAATGTATTGAAAAAACTTCAAAAGATATTCAAAATTCAAATACAAATCAGTAAAGGTAAAAATATAAAAAAGTAAACAGTAAACAGTAAAAGTAAAATACAAATTCAAAAGTTTAAACCCGAGGGTGTGGACAGTTGAGGTTTTAAAAGCTCTCGGTCTCAGAGACTAAGTCCCAAAACAGGGATTTAAAAGTCAGAGAGACGTGGAGCCTTTAGTAAAAGTAAAAAAGAGCCCCGATTAGCTTTTCCACAGCATTTCTATAGCCAAACTGTCTCTTTTTTTCTGTAAAACTTCAACAATGCAGATTCGCAGAAGCGTGATACATCCACAGGTGATAGCAAGTTCATATGAGGTTTTAGCTTGAAGACCGCGAACCATGCAGATTCGCAGACGCACTATACACCCACGAGTTCATATGTGGTTTTGCTCAAAGTATGGCACACTTATCCTGACCTCACAGGTGCATAGGCGCCGCAGATGTGTGCATGATTGATAGGATGTGTAAAATCAAAGAAAGTAGTTATGACTATATGACACATGAATTAAATGATAAATGGATTAAATGATAATAAAAGAAAAGAAAAGAACACAGATATAGTAAAAACAAATTCAACAATTGCATAACTCTTCTGATCTTTCAACACATACAATGACTGAAAATATTTCTAAGAACATCATAAGGACATGGCTTTTTTCATTACGTCAAAGTTTCTTTTGAGTAACCTCTTAATGCAATCAGCTCTCTAAAAGTTAGGATTGTTGAATAAGCTTACTTTTCAACAGATTTCTACTTCCATCCCTGACATAACTTCTACCGCTGAGACAAACGTGTACGGACAGAAAAAGACAAACAACTGACTAACCGGTGTCATGAGTGGACACACCTGATGTGTAGTTGCATAGTTTTGTTGTTTATTGATGAACTTATCCGGACTAGCTTCAGTTTCTGCATCTTGTTGCTAATTCTCTCTTGCTTACACTTTATAAAACAAATGTGCTACTGCCATAGCTAAAATGGTAATCTAAACCTTTTAGTTCTGTCTGTGAACTTATAACTTCTATTACGGTTTGCAAACATTAAGAGCCTGCATATTCTGTTTACCTGTCTGTTCTCTCTGCTCTTTCTTTGCTACATCAGACAAGTTGTTAAAAGCCACATACAGTATTGTTGGACTTAATGATCACTGACATGAGCTCTCCCACTAGATTCTGCATTGTTTTACACTCTTTTTCCATCTTTGTTGCAGTGTCAATCAGAACAAAACGATCACAACCATCCAATCTGCCTAACAAGAACCATGCATGGTGTTTATAAATCTGCATTGGGGAGGCAGATAATTGGCCATTGATGTTCAAGTTCATCAGTTACAAACAGCCTCGGCAGCACTATATCTTACACAAGAGTAAGTGGACTTACCAGAGAAGTTTAGGCCTTTCACTGACTTTATTGATTGGTTAAAGAAACAACCCGTATAATGTATTTAACCAGACTTCTCTTATGACAGAACAGTACCTGAATATAGATCAGAGAAGTCTGACAGGCAGTGCAACAATCCTCAAAAAAGTACCTCAACATTGACAATCAAAACTGTAGTTCTTGAGCAATGTATTTCCATTTTATCGCTTCTATCAACAAAGACCACTGGATATAGCCACTGGCTATTGATTTTTGATCAGCAGTTGACATGGTTGACTACAGATTAACTGTTCATACATAATTATAGATGCTGTTGTGGTTTGGTTGGGGGATAAAGGGAACTGGTATACAAGCTTTGGTTGTTGATTATTTTATTGATGTTGTTTTTAAAGAAAATGTAAGCAAATTGTTACTGTCTTAGGTAAAATTGTATTGTGTCACATGCACAGCAAGCTGTCCAGATGCTGCTGAATAGGTTTACCTTCCCCAAGTGTGTTGATGTGCCGATTACTGTGTGTGTGTGTGTGTGTGTGTGTGTGTGTGTGTGTGTGTGTGTGTGTGTGTGTGTGTGTGTGTGTGTGTGTGTGTGTGTGTGTGTGTGTGTGTGTGTGTGTGTGTGTGTGTGTGTGTGTGTGTGTGTGTGTGTGTGTGTGTCAGCTTTTCTCTTTGCTGAACAATCAGGTGATTTAGTGAAGGTGAAACAAGAGGTTGTTTTAGTGAACGTCAGCCAGCACAGGCACTGCTGCAGTGCAGCTTACAGAGTATTTATTGAACAAACTGTAAATATTTGTGTTAAGTGTTTTTAACAAAGTTGCAGAGAAGGGTTGGACTATATTTGTTACATGCGTTCTTAGTAAAAAATCATAAATATAAATTGTCATATATTTTCATTAAATATGGTGCGATGTTTATGGGCTGACTTTTCTTAGATTCCTACTTGATAAATTAAGTGTCAGCAAGGGATAACATACAGATGCACTACCTTTTCCCTCTGGTTTAACAGGAAACATTTAAATTAAGGAGCCAAAAATGTCATTGTGGGCTGCATGCACAGTTGTGGGCCAAGACTCCCTGGCACAGCTCCTTTTGCTCTTGTCATTTATCCTAGAACATGATGAGTATGGTGCAAAGCCATGTGTGGCTTTGATGTGAACTGGCCTGGGGTCGTCACTGCTCTTAAGTATATGGGTCAAACCTGGTTCATGCAGGTTTTATTTGTGCGCATATCCAGCAAACATTATTATTATTATTATTATTTTTATCATTGCAAGAAGTAAGATAGATCGGACATGGTTGTGAAAATCTGAACAATTCTTTTATTGGTTACTATTCTCACTCTCACAGCCTCACTCTCTCTTTCATGCCTGGTGTTGTGTGAGTGGGTCTGACCCTTTCTCCTCTCCACCACTTGGTTATATAAGCCCTCAGTTTCATTACATCTCAGTCCATTGACTCATGGCTGTGCGGATGAGTCCTGTAGGTTGGACCTTGCTGCTCTCATTTTAGAATTTTCACAGAAGCTGCACCAAGGCCCTGAGGCCTTTCTCCAGGGTGTGAGCTGGGTTAAATTCTATGAGCATTACCAACATTGCACTCATGAAAACCATTTGTGCAGACTGTCTTCATGTGTCATTTTAAATACATGATGGTTGATATAAGCGTAGCTCAGGGTTCTGCATAATGCTAATGTGCTTTCTGTTTTTTTCATTTGAATGAACTGGTTTTAAATAATTTAACAGTTTTGATTCAATAACAGTGTCAAACAACATGTTGGCTTACCTATCTGCCTGTCTGATGTAATAACTACAGCTTGCTAGCTTCATTAGGTGCATTTAGCCCCATGCAATGTCTAAATATGCATTATTTTCTTTCCTGAATCAACAGAGATCCGAACAGATGTAGGTCTGCACAGCTCCTGTTTGGCATCAGTGCTTATACAGCCACAACATCTGCTGCTGTACTTAGGTCATCACTGCATGCTTGGAGGATTGAACTGACGGAGGGGTCAGGGGAAGGATGCATGCAAGAGAGACAGCTATTAAGCTGAAGACGAGTATTTCCACCCTGTTGTTAACCTCAAAGTGCTAAGAGTTTATAAGACCGATTGTGATATGTTACAGAAATAATTGTTTTGGGAAATCCAGAGTTAGCTGTTCCCACTTTGTCTACAGGCTTGGTAAGAGGATTGCCCTCTTATAGCACGTACAGCGAGGTAGATGGTTTGAAAGGCCACAATTGCCATTCACTTGTCCGATTAATACCGTATGTTGTATTTATTTCTGGCCATGCATAGATGGGATCAGATGTTGGCTTTTAGAGGGATCCAGTTTCTAGCTGTTGGGTGTCACTTATCCCTGCGGCTATATGCCCCTGTCCAGGCCTCACTAAGCTTCTCTGTAATTGCTTAGCCTTCTTTGTTGTATATACTTTATTTATTTATTTTTTGCCGTAAAAATGTTACCTTGGTTGGCCAGGAGTACAGACATTAAAATTGGACGCTATTTTGTGTCATTGTGTATGGATATGCGACCGTCTGGATTGTCAATCTTTATTCTATCTATTCAGATGGATTTAACTACAGGGTACACAGTGAGCAAGTTGCAACCTTTAGGTTAATAAAATCATGACTCCACATGTGGTGTTATTCATGTTCACTTTGGCTCAAGAGTTGTGCCACAATCTATCATGATTCTGAATCTATTGAGCTGCAAAGGTATTTTCAAAAATAGGCCTGATTATTAAAATATGTATTTCCCTTAAAATGTTATGAATTTGGAGTTTTCACCTGATATAAGATTATTTTCATCGGTATTAACTGACAAAAGTAATGTGTGTTCAGCTTATACATTTGGTGAATTAAAATGTATTGATCTCTGGGGTCTTTCAGGACTGCACACAGAGTCACCAGTTTAAAAGCCAATGATCATTTTAGAGTACAGTACACATAGAAGGGTTTTTTTTTCACACAGATGAAACCTATAGTGGAAATTTCAGTTTTTATCTTATTTCAGGAAAAGGGTTGAACGTCATTTGTCTCCTCCTGGTCATATTTTTGAGTGTGAACCATCGAGCTGTTCTGAACAGTGCGTGACTCATCTCATCCCACATTCAGCTTTTCATTTTGTGAAGTTGGTCTGCTGTATTTATTTTTAGGTCAACCATCTGTCATATAAAAAAAAAAAATCAGGAACTTTGGCCTTTCTGGCTAGTGCTAGTATTATTTTATTATGATATTTGGGCGATATGGCTGTGTGATGCCCTGCACCCACACTCATTTGAGTTGTTAATTTGTTGTTTACATGTATTTTGTTCTCTACATGTCCGTCCATTTTTCCCGCCATCTTATCTTGTTGTATCACCATATGAATAAAACAATGAGACATGGGTGTGGAAGATGAGTGTTGATGCTGTAAGCCTGACTCACATCCCACTCTCTCCTCCCACCGACTCACTCTCTTCTCATCCCTCCCTCTTCCTCTGCCTTTGTTCTCGTTATCACTGCCCCTCTTTTCTATAGTGTGCATTCTGTCCAATCTTTACCTTTAATCGATTGCTTATTTCTTCCATCCATCTCTTTTTTCAGCTCCTCATTCCCAGTCTTACACAAAGAATCTCTTTCACTCATTTTCTTTATCCATCTCCTCCTCCTCCTCCTCCTGCGCATCCTGATTTCCTCTGGCTGCTATTCTCTCGTATGCCCCCTCCTGTCTCTTAATGTTACTGCAGGCTGGATGTAAATGGTTGACACACCTTTTAAAGGCTGCTATTTCCCCCGCACTCTCTTTTTTCTCTTACTTTAGTCTGTTTTTTTTTGGATTAGTTTCTGAATTACGTTAAATACATACCTTTGGTTGTTAGTCTTTATTCTATTATGCAACCCCCGTTCTCCTCTATCCCTCTAAACACAGAGGCAGTCTCTCCTCTACACACTGCCTCCTCCTTCTGTAGAAGCTGGAGCAATGAGTCGAGCTGAGTAAGACAAAGCACCTTCCTCTTTCCTCACTGTGAATGCAGCAAAAGTAGGGAGATGGGACAAACCGCCAAACCTTAGCATGGCTCCCCAGTCTTAAGAATGTGATCCTATCCTCTGTCGTTGTGGGCTTTTGACTTACTGACCCTGACTGACTGGTTCAGCTGTTTGTTGTTTAACCGGCATGGTTGTAACAGTTGTACATGGCTACTTGAATTACAGTGTGAGGACTGTCAGACACACTGACAAGGCACAGTTTTAAGGTTCTATATTTTATAATGTTCTCAAAATAAGCTTTCAGTTTGTTATTTTGCCCATTTGTTCTTCCTTTAAATGTGTCAGCTCTTTTTACACTTTCATTTTTTTTTCTTTTTTTTTCATATTTAAAAAATATATGAAAATAAAACAGCTTCAGTTTGTGTGTCTACGTTAAATTAAGTGTGTTAAGAAATAGCTGGTCTACATATTCACTTGAAGTGGCCCTTTTTTTGTAACATTACTGCATATCGACATTTTCTTCTAATTCTGTATTCAGATAACCCCCCCAAAAAAATTTGAAGGCAAGCTGGGTTTTTCAGGGTTGATATGGATGCAGGCTTTTTTTTTTTACTTTATAACCAGCTGAAAACATTTCAAGGAGGAAATTTCAGTGAAAAGAGGTTGATTGTTTTTGGCATCATGTGTTGCAAAATTGCCTAAAACCTTGTGGATTTAATGTCATGCTCTTTAAACTTGCATCGTAAATCCATATTGCTATGCGATACATGTTGTCAGTATTTTCAAGATGAAGTTCTTTCAGTTCCTGAAGTAAGTCACTTTTATTTGTGTATGGGAGCAAAATGTGTCAGCAAGTTCACTACTAACAAGAGATCATTATTAAGAGTTTGTTGGATTACTTTAGGGCGAGGAGGTTCCTGGTTTGAATCCCTGTTGGACAGGACCTATCTATGTGGAGTTTGCTTGTTGTCCATGTGCATGCTTGGGTGCTCTCCTGGTACTCCGGCTTCCTCCCACGGTCCAAAGCCTGTTAGGTTAATTGGTTAACTCTACTTTCCCTGTAGTTGTAAATTTGAGTGTGGCTGGTTGCCTGTCTATGTCTGCCCTGTGATTGCCTGGCAACCAGTCCAGGGTGTACCCCCCCCCCCCCTGCCCACTGACAGCTGGGATCGGCTCCAGCCCCCTGCAACCCTGAACAGAAAAAGCGGTAGAGATAATGGATGGATGGTTTACTTAATGTAAATAAGTAGTTCCTCATGACAGACTCAAGTATATACCTATTTGCAATTTTCTACTTCATAGCCAAGGAAGTCTCTTCTCATTGATGTTTTTCTTTCTGGGGTTTTAATTTTTGGGCTGCTATCTTCTCACAATTTTCAAAGATTGTTTGTAAAAGGTTGCTTTTTTTCATATTTTTATTTTCCAGTATTTCAGAGTGAATGAGTTTTGTCGAACAAAGGACTGATTATCCATTCAGAGTATCTCTAGCATAACATCGGAACTGCATGATTAATGTTACACATCCCGAGTGCTTAATTTAACACTTGTTTTTCACAAACGTTTTACTTTGTGGATCGTTTTCATGGTAACATTCTTCCGTCGCTATTCATCATGTGTCTCCCTGAGCCTGTGTCACCTCAAAGCTTTTTATGTACAGTCTCACTGCATTGCTGTTTGTGTGTCACATCATATATTTCCATATTTTGATGGATGATTAAGGTATGAGCAGGATTTAGAGAGATATAACAAGATCAGGTTTCCCATGTTACACTGAATATAATGACCTAAACCTTCACACACACAAAAACCAAACTGTCCACAGTAGAAATCGGGCTGAATAATCTCGGCATCAAATTAGAGATAATGAAGGGAGAGTCTGCTTAATATGAATAAAGGAGCAAAGCAGAGCAGAGACAACAAAGGCTTCAAAAAAACACGATACCAAAATAAAAAGTGGTTTGGTCTGCTTGTTTACAGAATACTGTAAATGGGGTCTTTGCGATAAAACTAACAATAATTGATCCCTAAGCCCTTGTTTACTCCCCAGTGTTTGTCTTAATCCTGCTTCACTTTGCTTTGTCCTCTCACTGAGAACCAGAGAAACAAACTGAGGGGATTGTGCTTCTTATGGAGCAAAGACATGTAAAGTATGAAGTGTATGAAGTATACGAAAGAAAAACCTCAGTGATTAGAAAAAAAAAGAAATACCTACATTGTCATAACCCTTTTGTAACAATAACCTTGTGAAACAGATCATCTAGAGCTCCATAATGTATGGACAATAATTATTTGTGGTACCAAATGTACTGATAAAACACAAAAAAGGTTTCTTCCTCCTTAAGGTGTTTGAAATAGGACATTCCTGTCAAATCCTTTTTTCCATTCTTACTCCGTATTCCCAACTGTCCTGGATTAAGGCTTCTGTAAAGTGTGTAAAGTCATAATTCTACTATGTTGCTCCTTTAATCCGATTAGGGGGAATCATCTTAATGATGCCATGAAGTGTAGCTTTGAAAAGAGAACAGCACAGACAGCAAGCAAAGATTCAACACAACCTATATTCCACTCTCTATACTCTTATTGGTGCTGTGCGTTTGCTTTTTCAATATCTGTGTTAACGTTGTTAGATTCTCATGTGATTGTCAGCTCTCTCTTTCTTGTCTAATCCTTTAATTTTCCTTATTTTTTGTGCCACCTCTTGGCGGTTTGTGATTGAGGATGCAGTTACATAATATGACATGTTGTGAATGAAAGAGTAACACTACAGTTGACATGGCTCTAAAGTATCATTATGGATTACTTTTAGCATTTAGTTTTTGTACCTTGTAAACTGGTCGCTAATGCATTCTCTCTCACTCTTTACACACACACACTCACATTCAACAAACAAAATCAAGCTGTACTTGTATCCTTAGCATCCTCAACACATTATAGAAAAGTTCTGTAGCTAAACATGTTCGGGTTATGTCCATTAAGGTGTCTAGGTTTTGATGCTGATGAGAGTGGGAGATGTGTTTTGCTATTCTGGGAGAGCGACAGCAGCTGAGCCCAAGCTTAAATGATGGGTAGGCAAGTCATTATTTTATAAATAGTTATCTTCATTTTCTGTGGAAAGTGGAGCAACATCACATAACCACTTCAACCATTTCAAACATCAGATTCTCTGCAGGCCAGCACTCTCCTCCATTATTCAGACCTTTTTTTATATATATTTAAAGAAATGGGCCAAGCCCTAGTGCAGCAAGCCTGCACCTGCAATGCACTTCCATTGCACTGCATAACTGATAGGAAAGTAAAAATAGACATTACGCAAGTCTACAATGGTGGATACGGATATGATTAGCTGATGTATGGGAAATGTAAACGAGTGTGGATGAACTAGGCTCTTCAGTTGCTGTTATGAGTTTTTCTTCACTTAAATGATCCAAACAATATATCCAACTGCTATATAAAAGATACTGGAAAGTCTGCATCATCTTCAAGTGCTGCTTGTGGAAGTATCTCTCTGTCTTTCCCTCTTTGTTTTGATATCAAAGGGGACAAGAATGTGCAGGTACTGTTAGATACATTTACATCTCTTCTCCCATCTGGGGGAGTTGACATTTTAATTTCCGCAGGCAGAGACAATGTGTTGCAGACACCACAGCTGCTAGTGTATCTGTATCACTGATACATTTTTTTGGAGTGTGTGAGCCTGCTAATCTAATATACAGCTTCATAGCATTGCCTGTCTCTGACATCAGATTGTGTGTCTCTGCTATTGAGAGCATTGAAAAGGGTGAGGGGAAAAAACTCCCCCTTGTGGTAAAAAAAGGGGAATGCCACTTATTTTTAGCTGTCTGTGTGTCAATGCATTTAATTATTTAGCATGTTGCCACTCTGTGTGTGGTAGTATATTGACAAATATTATTGATTTTCTGTGACACTATTGATACACTGATAGCGGGTTCTGTCCCATTTTATATTTTGATTAGTTCAGACTGTTACTGTGTGTGTGTGTGTGTGTGTGTGTGTGTGTGTGTGTGTGTGTGTGTGTGTGTGTGTGTGTGTGTGTGCATGTTTGTGAGTGAGAGATAGAGAGATAGAGAGAGAAAAAGGGTGATAATGATAATGTGTCCAAATGTTTTTACAAAAAGAGTTAATGTGTATAATGTGCACAGCAATTTAGTTTTATGTAACACAAATTTTTGTTTGCATGCCCTAGAAAACAATAGCCCTGTCTTTGGTGTATGAGCTCAAAAGGAGAGGTGTGGAGGAAGTGGGGGGGATTTAGGGTGGGGCACAGACAGACGCAGCATCTGCGTCACCATGGATACAAGAGGGGGGATAGTGAATCAATTGTGGGTGCTCCCTGTGAAAGCAGAGATATATGGAACACTGTCTCTAGGCATATTGTTTAGCCAATCAGAGTGTCCGTTACAGTCACATTGATTTTTGCTAACCAATCAGATTCCCATGCTACCTTTGCTGCTGCTAAACCTTGTTGTACATCCTGGTCTCTCTCTGCAAAGTAAACCCTTAATGTTCCTCTTCTATCACAACCTGTTTGCTGGATACAATTTTTATATGATACAATTTTTATAGAATGGAACAATGCTCACAAAATATTATGAAACTATATGTGGATAATATCATGCACAGACACACTTTGCTTCTCCTCACTCGCATTTATATGTCTTGCTCTAAGACCTCTCAAACACACGGAAATCCCAGACCCCTTTATGCTCTTTTAATCCAAACAGAGACCCTGTGATCCATGCTGAACAGATGCTTTTTGCTAATGTAGGTTCAAAAAGGACAAAGGTTTAAAGGAAAAACTATTGTGTCAAAAGTTTCAAGGACTACTTGGTATTTAAGATTAATATATATGACTTAACATCTCATTTTGATAGTCTTTTCATCAAAATTGGTTCAACTTATGACAGTTTTAAATAGAACAATATCATTGGCAATATGAGCATGCCGTTTCTCCCTTCCAGTTGTTTTACAGTAGAGTAATTAATTATGTTATTTTTGGGCATTGTGCCATTGCTTTCCAAATGAGTGAACGCTGTGTTGGTGTGCCTCTAGATTTAACTCAGGGATACGTGTGCATGCGCGGGTGTTTGGGCATGCTCCATATTTGTTGTGTCCTGGTTTCCATCTTGTTCCGGATCATGTTTCATTGGACCCGCCCCTGTCCTACTTACTCCAGAAAGCAGTGGAGGCGTGCAGATTTAGAAATAAATGATTAAGTGGTGGTTGGATTAAGTACCTCATCCATCCTATTTTTTGGAAAAGCTTTCTCAAAATTTCGACATTATATAGTAGCAAGGTAGAGAGGTAACTCTTCAACTCTACATACCGTTTTATTCAGACCTTTTATCTTTCTAGAGCCATTTCTCTTCCTCCCTCATTTATTAAACTGCATTTGGATACTTCTATATGAAAATACCTGATCTCCATATATATATATATATATGATATATGTTCCATTTATATTGTGTTTTTAAGAATTATTACAGATTTTTCTCCCTTTTTCACCCCTGCTTTATGAGAAGATTGAAGTCATTAGCTTATAGTGTTGTATTTGGGTGGGGTTCTAGTCACAGTCACCAAATGAAGTGCTGTACCAGCCACATCACAGCTGCTTGTAGGAGAATCCCCCTGAGACATTGGACCTATTAATACGGCTCAGCATACAAGGAAAACGCTAAAAAAAAGGAATAGATCTAAACAACAAGCAGGGAATTATGCTTGAAGATACTGAGTAAAGAAAGAGACATTCACAAGGAGTAGGTTGCCCCCTTGTGTCGTGATGAGCACTTCTCCAAGCAAATTCAGCCCAGTGACATCAGTATCTCGTCACAAGAAGCAGGATGTAGTGTGCAGACTGCAGGAGTGGGGGTGGTCTCCAGAGTCCTGGCCTAGGGAGGGTACAGTGGGCTGGGTTTGGCTGAATTCAAAGGTCAGGCGCATTGTGGGGCTGTGGGGGTGGAAAGAGAAGCAGGCGCTGCTGCTTTAGCAGATCTGTCATAGTGAATATGCTGCTGCAGTGCTTCATAATCAATGCATGAATGCAGACATGGACAGCCTGGTATGGCTTGCATAGCACAGTGTTTTAATTTTACTTGGGTGTGTGTGGTTGTTGTGTTTTGTGCTTGGCATAATGCTCGGAAAGAGCTATTTGAAGGTGAACATTAGCTGACAAAAATGTGGGTATTAAATTCTGTCTATTATTTATTATACTATACACCATACATTTTTATAAATCAACCCATACTTGTCTGCATTGATTAGGGTGTGGGTGTTTGTGCACACATGCATCATGTCTGTGCCTAAGACGGCGTTGCTATGGAGACAAGAGAGCTGTTCAAAGCGAGAGGGGAAGGGAGGGAGGGGGGCTCGCCTTGGAGCATGTTCAGATAGCACCCTTCCCCCAATCTACTCACACACAGAACACACCCTTCAAACATACACTTGTTCACAAGGACACACATACAACCGATGGCTATGTAAAGGACAATCATGAAATCATAATATATAGGAGGTAGAAGAAGCTAATTTGGCAACTATATGATATGTGTAGCCCTTTAATTATGCAGTGAACACCCCTGATGTCGACTCCTTCCGCCCATGCTGCCTCCCTGCCTCCCACTCACTGCTGCCTGTGCCCCTTTGATCCCGTCTGTTGCTCCTTTTACTCTATCACGTGAGAGCTGCAGCACAGCCAGAGCAGCAGGGTAGCAGGCAAAAACGTATTTCAATACTTGATTTATTATGCGCAGTTCCCTGTGTTTGGAGAGCAAACACTGTGTATATTTCTTAACTGCCATTTACTCACTATTAATTATTCAGCATTCGATTATCATGTCCTTAGGAAATATGACTTTGATCAATGCATATAGAGGGTAATTAATAAGAACTTAAATTTATATGTTAATGAGGAGTTTAAGCATTGTAATCAACTGAAATATGAAAATAAGAAGCAAACATGTGACCTGTTTGCGCGTGTATGTGTTTGCAATTTTTTGATTTTGACTCAGCATAAGTGCATGCGGAGCTACAGTATATGGATTAATTGACCCTTCTGCGGATCATTCATAGAGAAGCTGCATCTGGCATTTAAAGAGTAGGTCAGACTCTTCATTACACAATCAGTGTTTCTTCCACATGGCAAAGTGGGCATGCAGAGCACCTGGTAGTATTCATAAACTGTCATAGGGATTTGCAATTCTATTTTTTCTTGAGGATCATAAACATTTTACTGTAGCTTTGTTTATTATTTCATGTGACTGTGTATAGTAGTACATGTGTTTATTTACATTTTAGAGGTATTTACAGTGATGTTGACATGTCATATTCATTTGTCCTATAAAATAATCTCACAGTGTCAGCAGGCCACGAAGCAGAATCCCTTACCAGAATCCCTGGTAAGATTTATGCTTTTGAAGAGATAACTCACTGGCCAGTGCTGAGTAAACTGTAGCCTCAGTGCTTCATGTTGTCATGTTGATTGTATGACAAAGATAATCCAGACTGGTCCTGTGAGGTCAGTGCAATACAGACAGTGACCTACAAATAAACTATGAATCATTGAATTTCATCATGGGCAGTCTGGTCTGTGGAGCCAGGTGGTGTGTGCGTATGTGTGTGAGTTTATGTATGTAAATAACCTAAATGTTAATTCCACTCTTCCATGCATAATTTCACTTGACATACATTAGTAGAATAGGGCACATACAGGTCATCCTTTGTGTGCTATTATTATTATTACATTTTGGGGTTAACGGATGACAGCGGCACGGAAATGGATGGTTATTCATATTTTCAAATCAAATCATGTTTCCTACTGAATGGAAATAGGACAGGAGTTCCTGAACCCAGGGTTTAATCCTGGGATTACACATGAGGGAATGATCATAAGCTCATGAGTAATGTCTCTGTGGAAAATGTGGAGAAAAACTAAAATCTTCAAAATATAGCACAGCATACGGAAGTCCCTTCTGCGTTCATGTGCAGTATAACAAAAGGGCCTACTTACCTTTATATAATACCCTAAAGGCTGAAGAATTCAATTGTATTACTTTTTTCTTCCATTTTGCATCAGTGTTTAGCCTCATTTTGCATTTGTGCAGACTCACATGTTGTCCAGAATACCCTGAGGACAAGTTACTTAAATGCGATGGTTTGATGCTTTAAAATCTGATAGCCGTGGAAATTTGTGTGTGTCGCTCCACCAAAACTGCAATTTCTAACTCAAGTTTTCCTGAATTATTCTTTACAATTTAAAAAAAATACTGCTTGAAGTATAAAAAAATGTAAAAGGAGTGGCGCAGAGGAGTAAAAAGGGGGTATAATGAGCTGTGGTGCATGCATGTTCAAATGATAGAAGGATGTCACTTGTATATTGTCTTTCTGGTCTTTTCAACTACTTAAAGTGCTTTACACTACTGCCACATTCACCCCATTCCACACACACACACACACACTTGCACTAATGGCTATATCTTCAGGAGCAGTTGGGAATAGAGTGTTTTGCTCAAGGACACTTGGGCTAGATGACTGATTATAATCTTAGAACCTCAGCTGACCACAGCTCTGCGTGTGTGTGGGTGTTTGCAGAATGCTTTCATAAATGGAGGACACTTCTTACACAATCACCCGACATCAGAGCAGCTTTAGACTCAAGACATGCTCTGTGCGCTGTCCATGGTGCTGAAATGTACTATATTTCTCATATGTGGGTTAGGCAGTAAAGCAGCATATACACTGTACACATCAATTTAAAAAATGGTGTCACTTACAGCTACTTATGTCATTTAAGCCTGCAAGTTACTTACTTAACCACTTGGCGTCGCTGTTGATCCATGTTATACGGATGTACTTTATGATACAACTAGGCCCCTCCCGTTTTCAGGCGACAAGCACATATCTCCAGTATTTGTTATAAAGAGAGGATGGAGGAACAGACAGCGAGTTTTCTGATCATAACCAAAGCGCTCTTCGGATGATATTTCCCATACTAACGACAATCTTACTGTTTTTGGAAGTCACGTGTTAATATTGAACAGAAGAATGCCATCGCTTTGTAGATGGAGCTTTTTGGGGATATATATATGGATTTTTATTTTGGATTGTTACTGGGAAACTGTGTCTGGGCAGCTCTCCTATTCCGTCTCAGAGGAGGTAAACATCGGGACTCCTGTCGGAAATATCGCGAAGGACCTTAACCTTAATTCACAGGACCTGGAATCTCGTATGTTTCAAATTGTATCTGGTTCCAAAAGGAAATTCTTCCAGGTAAATGTAAAGACTGGTGTCCTTTATGTAAGTGATCGAATAGACAGAGAGGAGCTTTGCGCAGAAGAATTAAAATGCTCAGTAAGTGTGGAAGCCGTGATAAATAACCCCTTGAAGCTTTATCGTTTTGATGTAGACATTTTAGATGTAAATGACAATCCCCCATTGTTCATGACAAAATTACAGAATTTGTTTATAGCTGAGAGTACTTTACCGGGAGTGAAATTCGCATTGTCTGAAGCAACTGATGCAGATGTAGGGAGAAACGGAGTCAGCAATTATAAATTAAGTCAAAATGAACATTTCTCTTTGGCAGTGCACCAAGCAGGTAGTAGTGTGTCTGCTGAGCTAGTGCTGCAGAAAGCTTTGGACCGAGAGAAGCAGCCTGTGCTCTCGATGACACTGACCGCTTTAGATGGAGGGAGTCCTGCAAAATCAGGCACCTCACAGATCGTAATTAATGTTTTAGACACAAATGATAACATTCCAATTTTCAGCGAAACGTTGTACAAGACAAAAATCGTTGAAAACACGCCACTGGGAAAAATAGTAATCACTGTGAACGCAACCGATGCAGACGAAGGCCTGAATGGTGAGATAGTATATTCATTGAGAAGCAAAGATCAAGATCACGTGCTTGAAATCTTTGAAATTGAAAGTGAAACCGGCGTCATTAAAGTAAAAGGCAAAATAGATTTTGAAGAAAAAAAGGCCTTTGAGATACGTGTAGAGGCAAGTGACAAAGGCCAGCCTCCGATGTCTGCCCATAGTAAGGTGCTGGTAGAAGTGGTGGACCAAAATGACAACGCTCCTGAGATCACCGTGACGTCACTCCAAAGCACAGTGAGAGAGGACGCAGATGTAGGCACCGTAGTTGCTCTCGTGTCAGTCCTTGACAAGGACGGTAGGGAAAATGGTGATGTGTTAATTGAAATAAAAAACGAAGTCCCACTTAAACTCAAGGCAAATTACAAAAATTATTATTCTCTGGTGGTTGATGTACCCCTGGACAGAGAAAAGGTCTCAAACTACAACGTCTCCATAGTCGCTACTGATAAAGGAACCCCGCCACTCTCAGGCACGAGTGTATTTACAATATATGTTTCAGATGTGAATGATAACGCACCTCTTTTCAAACAGCCCCAAGTTAATGTGTTCGTGAATGAGAACAGTCCAGTGGGCGCTACTATTAAAAGAGTGACTGCATATGATAGTGATGTTGACAAGAACAGCCAGTTGAGCTATTCATTGTTACAAAGTAATGGTAACCACTTAATAAACATCAACTCAGAGACTGGAGATATAGTCAGCCTGCAGTCGTTTAACTATGAGGAGTTAAAAACGTTTCAGTTTAAAGTTCAGGCCACAGACTCTGGTGTTCCTCCGCTCAGCAGCAACGTGACTGTGAACGTTTTGATCCTGGATGAAAATGACAATAATCCAACTATTCTCGCGCCCTATTCTGAGCACGGCTCCGTCAACAGTGAGAGCATCCCCTATTCTGCTGAAGCGGGATACTTTGTGGCAAAGATCAGGGCTGTAGACGCAGACTCTGGATACAACGCGCTGCTCTCTTATCACCTCTCTGAGCCCAAAGGAAACAATCTCTTCCGGATCGGAACCAGCACCGGAGAGATCAGGACTAAGAGGAGAATGAGTGACAATGACCTGAAAACTCACCCCTTGGTGGTGCTGGTCTCTGATAATGGAGAACCCTCCCTGTCAGCTACTGTGTCTATTGATGTGGTGGTGGTAGAAAGCAATGCTGACATCCACACTCAGTTCAGACATGTGACCATAAAGGAGGAGAGCTTCTCTGATTTAAACCTGTATCTGCTCATCGCCATAGTGTCGGTGTCAGCCATCTTCCTGCTCAGCCTCATCACTTTAATAGCTGTCAAATGTCACAGGACAGACGGCAGTTTCAGCAGGTACGGAGCCCCAATGATCACCACCCACCCTGACGGGAGCTGGTCTTACTCCAAAGCTACTCAGCAGTATGACGTGTGTTTCAGCTCAGACACACTCAAGAGTGACGTAGTGGTTTTCCCCGCACCGTTTCCACCTGCAGATGCTGAACTGATCAGTATAAATGGAGGGGACACTTTTACCAGAACCCAGACCTTACCCAACACAGAGAAGGTAAGAAACGTATAAAAGGAAATATTGCATCTGTGTTCTTTTGTGTTAACATGTATACACAAGTCAAGGTCATAACTATATATAGGCTCATAAACTCTTTACCTTATGTAAACCTCACACACTGAAGGAAGTGTGTGTCACTGTCCTTGGTGCTGAAATATTAACCCTGTATTGAGGAGAATGTTGGATAAAGAGTTTACTTGGGGAGGGGGGGATTAATTTCCTCTAACATGAATCAGGTTTTTTCAGTAAATTATTTAGTCATTTTCTGATTAAAAATATAACAGTTTCTTCAGATTTAGAGAAGAAACCTATATTTTGTCATTACATTCGTACCCCCTGCTTTTTCCTTTAAAAGGAGGAGACAAGAAGCACATGTTTGTCGTTAACAGTTTCCACTACAAGAGAAACAGGATGACACCTATTGGCTTGAATTATGATCGTCTGAAAAAACTTGAAGAGTATAGTACAGTTATTAAGAAACATTTGAATGTGCCTAGGTTTGTTTTTTAGTACTGTCTGAGATAAATTGCAATTACTTCATCTGATCACATGGGGACACTATAGACCACGACATCTAGACGTTATTTCAGTAGGCAGTAGACTCCTCCCAGAAACAGAGGATGATGAGGAGGTTTCTCTTGGCTTTGTTACAAAGAGATGCAGAGCGAGAGAGAAAAGGAGGGATAGACATTTAAGAGCTAGTTAATAAAACTGCAACGATCTAGGATAGGTTTGTTTACCTGTCTTATGGATCTGTGACGGAAGAAGAAGAGGAATTTATGCAATTTCTGCGCTGGACAAAATTATGTATTGCCTGAGAGGAACGAGACATTTTCGGATATATCTTGTGGTCGTGCTGCTGAATTGTTGCTGGGACGTGGTTTGTGGACAGCTGTCATATTCCGTGTCAGAGGAGGTAAACCAGGGGACATTTGTTGGAAATATAGCCAAAGATCTAAATCTAAATGTTCAGGATTTAGAGTCTCGTATGTTTCAGATCGTTGCTGGATCAAAAAGGAAATATTTCGATGTAAATCTGAAAACGGGCGTGCTCTATGTCATTGAAAGAATAGATCGCGAGGAGCTTTGTGCGAAGGCTGCAAAATGTACTGTCAATGTAGAAGCCGTGATCAACGACCCACTAAAGCTTTACCGTTTAGAGATCACTATAACAGATATAAATGACAATGCTCCCGTTTTCTCTGAGCAGTTACAGTCACTTAATATAGCCGAGAACGCATTGCCAGGAATTAAATTTGGACTAATAGGGGCATCGGATTTGGATGTAGGAAAGAACGATTTAAATACATACAAGCTAAGTAAAAATGATTACTTTACTCTGGAAACTAACAAAGGGGGAGACAGTGTGTCTGCTGACCTGGTACTGCTAAAATCTTTAGACCGCGAGCAGGATTCTGTTATAAAACTTACACTGACTGCAGTAGATGGAGGAAATCCATCCAAAACAGGAACCTCGCAAATTATTATAAACGTTTTAGATATTAACGACAACCCTCCTGTTTTCAGTAAATCTTTATACAAAACACAAGTTACCGAAAACTTGCCAACAGGGTCTGTTGTGATCATTCTGAATGCAACAGACGCAGATGAAGGTTTAAACAGTGAGATAGAGTACTCTTTGAGGAGAAAAGGTCAGGATCGTGTCTTGGATTTGTTTCAGATTGATCCAAAATCTGGAGCAATTTTAGTCAGAGGTAAGATCGACTATGAAGAAAACACTGCGTTTGAAATTCATGCACAGGCCAGTGACAGAGGCCAGCCTCCGATGTCTGCTCATTGTAAGGTTCTAGTAGAGGTGGTGGACCAAAACGACAACGCTCCTGAGATCACTGTGACGTCACTACTGAACAGCGTAAAAGAGGACGCTGAAGTAGGTACTGCTATTGCACTTGTTTCTGTGCTGGACAAAGATGGAGGGAGAAACGGTGTGGTAAAAGCTGTAATTACAAACAATTCCCCGTTTAAATTAGACACGAATTATAAGAATTATTATTCGTTAGTCGTTAATGGTCTTCTCGACAGAGAGACTCAGGCCCAGTACAACGTATCTATTGTTGCAACTGACGAAGGGACCCCACCTCTCTCAAGCACCAACATAGTAACTGTTCAGGTTTCTGATGTCAATGACAACCCGCCTCGCTTCTCAGAGCAGCTGGTTAATGTTTATGTGAGAGAAAACAGTCCAGTAGGAGCGGTTATAACAACAGTGACAGCAGAAGATGCAGACAGTGATCAAAATGGCCAGGTCAGCTATTCATTTTTACAGAGTAATAGTAACTCCATACCTATATCTACAATAATCAATATAAACTCAGAGACTGGAGATATAGCCAGTCTGCAGTCGTTTAACTATGAGGAGTTAAAAACGTTTCAGTTTAAAGTTCAGGCCACAGACTCTGGTGTTCCTCCGCTCAGCAGCAACGTGACTGTGAATGTTTTGATCCTGGATGAAAATGACAATAATCCAACTATTCTCGCGCCCTATTCTGAGCACGGCTCCGTCAACAGTGAGAGCATCCCCTATTCTGCTGAAGCGGGATACTTTGTGGCAAAGATCAGGGCTGTAGACGCAGACTCTGGATACAACGCGCTGCTCTCTTATCACCTCTCAGAGCCCAAAGGAAACAATCTCTTCCGGATCGGAACCAGCACCGGAGAGATCAGGACTAAGAGGAGAATGAGTGACAATGACCTGAAAACTCACCCCTTGGTGGTGCTGGTCTCTGATAATGGAGAACCCTCCCTGTCAGCTACTGTGTCTATTGATGTGGTGGTGGTTGAAAGCGCAGCTGACATCCACACTCAGTTCAGACATGTGACCATAAAGGAGGAGAGCTTCTCTGATTTAAACCTGTATCTGCTCATCGCCATAGTGTCGGTGTCAGCCATCTTCCTGCTCAGCCTCATCACTCTAATAGCTGTCAAATGTCACAGGACAGACGGCAGTTTCAGCAGGTACGGAGCCCCAATGATCACCACCCACCCTGACGGGAGCTGGTCTTACTCCAAAGCTACTCAGCAGTATGACGTGTGTTTCAGCTCAGACACACTCAAGAGTGACGTAGTGGTTTTCCCCGCACCGTTTCCACCTGCAGATGCTGAACTCATCAGTATTAATGGAGGAGACACTTTTACAAGGACTCAGACTTTACCCAACAAAGAAATGGTAAGACAATGCATAAACTTAAATTCACATATGGCATTAGAAACGGTATGCGTATTTTGATTTACGTGTTTATAAAAAGCTGTGTGCTATGTAATAATCAGTCAGTGTCATTATATTCAGTTTGACAATGTAGACTTTCGCTCACTGTTAAAATGTATCTATAAAACAGGATTCATTATTCTATGCTAAAAAATAACGGAATTACAAAGTTTTTATCATATATATATATATATATATATATATATATATATATATATCCACAAGTTGTAAACATCATGAAACCTGTTGTAGTTTATTTTCAAACAATAAGTTGGCTCGAACTTCATTGACATTTGTGTAGTATGCTTGTAGTACACTTTTTCGATCATTTTTTCCCGCAATGAATTTTGTGTATAATTTAAACAACGTTTGTGTGTTTTTTGATTGGGATGAATCGTTTATACTCATCGACATATAAGGACTTTTCCTACTTCTACAACTATGCTAATGAGATTACTAAAAAACATTACCTTTATCCGCTATTTCAACACTAAATAACACATAGTGAAGTTTTAAAGGACCTTGCTTTCAATATTAACTTATCTCACGAAAGATCTTTAAAAAAAATCTGATAAATATGAATCTTAAATATCATTTGACTCATCGGCTTAGTTTGTCATTCGATTTTGTGATGTTTGCCATTGCTCAAGAGAGATTTCACATTTGTTACGACTGACCAGTGTGATCATAATAGATGTAGTATGTAGTTAAGACAGGTGTCCACATGGGGACGCTGCAGACCATCACATTTAGACTCTGATTTTGAAAGCTTAGGGCTCCTCCCAGATTCAGCGGATGATGTGTCGATGGGCTTTGTTACAAAGAGAGGTAGGACGACAAAGAGCAGTCGTCTGGTTCGTTGGCCAAAATGTCAAATTATTTCTTTGGACTATTTCTTCAGTGATCTGTACCTCTGGGTTGTTGAACCGTACTCAATCGTGTATCCTACATGCTGATTCTCGATGAGTGGAATAATGATTTTTCCGAGCAGAACGAGCTCTGTGTGGATATATCTCTTGGTCGTGCTGCTGGATTGTTACTGGGACTCGGTGTCTGGGCAGCTCTCTTACTCCGTCTCAGAGGAGGTAAACCTGGGGACTGTTGTTGGAAATATCGCCAAAGATCTGAACATCAATGTGCAGGATTTGGAGTCCCGCATGTTTCAGATCGTTGCTGGATCAAAGACTAAATACTTCGAGGTAAATCTAAAGACTGGTGTCCTGTATGTTAATGAGAGAATAGATCGAGAGGAACTCTGCGGAGACGAACCCAAATGTTCTCTTAGTGTAGAAGCTGTTATCAATAACCCGTTAAAACTGTACCGGATTGAAGTAATTATCTTAGATGTAAATGACAATTCTCCGTCATTTACCAGCACGTCACAGATAATAAACATAACAGAGAGCACAGCAGCAGGGGCTAGATTTCCCTTGCAACGAGCTCAAGATGCAGACGTAGGTAAAAATACAGTACATACCTACAAGGTTAGTCAAAACGAATACTTCACTCTTTCCACACATAAAGGAGAAAGTGTTACCGCCGAATTACTGCTTCAGAAAGCTTTAGACAGAGAAAAACAGTCTGTGATTCGTCTCACATTGACTGCTATTGATGGAGGAACTCCTGCGAAATCTGGAAGTATGGACATTATAGTAAATGTTCTGGACATCAATGATAACGCTCCTGTTTTTAGCCATAATCTGTATAAAACAAGTGTTTTTGAAAATGTTAAAAAAGGAACCTCAATAATAACATTAAATGCTACTGATTTAGATGCAGGTCTGAATGGACAAATCATTTACTCCTTCAGTAAAATAGATCAGGTGACCAAATCTGATCTGTTCGATATAGATGAAAATACTGGTACTGTAACAAATAAAGAAAATATCGACTTTGAAGTGAACAATGCTTTTGAGATCAGAGTACAGGCCAGTGATGGAGCTTCTTCACCGATGACCTCACATGCTAAATTATTGATTGAAGTTTTAGACGTTAATGACAATGCCCCTGAAATCACAGTTACATCACTGTTAAACACAGTAAGAGAAGACGCCTCCATTGGCACCGCCATTGCACTTGTTTCAGTGTTTGACAAAGACGGAGGAAAAAATGGGATGGTAAACTGTAAAATCTCCAATGATGTCCCATTTAAGTTAGAGTCAAATTATAAGAATTACTATTCTCTGGTGGTGGACGGTCCTCTTGACAGAGAGAGAACATCTCAATATAATATCAGCATCACTGCTACAGATGAGGGCAGCCCACCTCTCTCAAGCACAAGCGTTATTAATGTTCACATCTCAGATGTGAATGATAACAAACCTCTTTTCACAGAAAATATTATCAATGTCTTTGTGAAAGAAAACAGTCCAGTAGGAGAAGTTATAAAAACAGTTACAGCAACTGATGCTGACATCAGTCAAAATGGTCAGGTGAGCTATTCATTGTTCCACAACAACAGTAACTCACTGCCGCTTTCGACAATGATTAACATCAACTCAGAGACTGGAGATATAGTCAGTCTGCAGTCGTTTAATTATGAGGAGTTAAAAACGTTTCAGTTTAAAGTTCAGGCCACAGACTCTGGTGTTCCTCCACTCAGCAGCAACGTGACTGTGAATGTTTTGATCCTGGATGAAAATGACAATAATCCAACTATCCTCGCGCCCTATTCTGAGCACGGCTCCGTCAACAGTGAGAGCATCCCCTATTCTGCTGAAGCGGGATACTTTGTGGCAAAGATCAGGGCTGTAGACGCAGACTCTGGATACAACGCGCTGCTCTCTTATCACCTCTCTGAGCCCAAAGGAAACAATCTCTTCCGAATCGGAACCAGCACCGGAGAGATCAGGACTAAGAGGAGAATGAGTGACAATGACCTGAAAACTCACCCCTTGGTGGTGCTGGTCTCTGATAATGGAGAACCCTCCCTGTCAGCTACTGTGTCTATTGATGTGGTGGTGGTTGAAAGCAATGCTGACATCCACACTCAGTTCAGACATGTGACCATAAAGGAGGAGAGCTTCTCTGATTTAAACCTGTATCTGCTCATCGCCATTGTGTCGGTGTCAGCCATCTTCCTGCTCAGCCTCATCACTTTAATAGCTGTCAAATGTCACAGGACAGACGGCAGTTTCAGCAGGTACGGAGCCCCAATGATCACCACCCACCCTGACGGGAGCTGGTCTTACTCCAAAGCTACTCAGCAGTATGACGTGTGTTTCAGCTCAGACACACTCAAGAGTGACGTAGTGGTTTTCCCCGCACCGTTTCCACCTGTAGATGCTGAACTCATCAGTATAAACGGAGGAGACACTTTTACACGGACTCAGACTTTACCCAACAAAGAAATGGTAAGAATAAATCAACCTCTTTCCAATTAACACAATTTTCACAACATGCTATTTCTTATTAGTATAAGAGCTCTGGGTGTTTGAATTTATTGAGAGTATTTTATTAACGTGTCAAGCACAGAAAGTGTCCAACCCCCATGGGCATATAAGACACCAGAAATGTAGTTGCAGTGGTTGACCAATTTACAACATTTAAATGTTCCATGCTCCTTTTACATCTAATTCATAAATAGTGTATTCTGTCTTTTCTCCCAGGCTTTGCAGATACAATTTGCTACCTTAAAGGTTCCTCTTTGAGCACAACTCAAGTTTTTCATAATCATCTAACCAGAAGTAAGCAACGTTAATGACAGACATTTGTTTTTAAAGTACTTCCCTTATGTCACCATAGATGTGACATTAAAACATAAAAATTAATGTCATTCTCATTTTTACCTAACTCACACAACAAACAAACTGTCTTCCTCTGGAGTTGCATTAAACCTGCCGGTCTCTAAAGCTAAAGGTTATGCTCCTGAACGTAACTGTGTACATGAATCTTTGTCCTTTGCCTTAATAATACTTCACATAGGCCTTAACACTGTAACTATTCTTTGAGACAATACATCCCTAGTTTTCATTTACATCATATAGCAACAGACCATTTATTTTTGTTCTTGAGAAAAATTTTACTCTCAATCTCCTGAATATCGCAGAGTTACCTGTTTAGAAACTAAATGGCTATGTAATGATTCCTAACATTCGCGATGTTAACATGGGATCTCCTCTCCAGCAATAATAAAAATACATGATAATCTAGGTTTTGATTAGTCAGTCTTAAATGGAGCTTGCTGTTAAATCTAAAAATCAATCATTTTGAACTGTCGATTGGCTAGCTCTTGGCTGGTCGCTCTCCATGGTGCTGAACACAAAACTTACTACTGAATTGTACAGCGTCCTCGATTATTCGTACAAATACATGATTACATGAGCTATAAACTAACATGATGGATGGGAAATTACATGAAAACCTATATCTATAATCATACCCAACAAATTAGACACTGCAGGACCCTGTTATAATGTATTTGCTTATACTGTAAGATGATTTCAAACACTCATTCAATCAGTGTTTCCTTTTAATTTATATCCTCTGTGAGAAATGTGATCCGTTTAATAGAGAAAATATAGGTATATAGTTAATTTAATAAATTAATGAAACCAACGTTATCGTAACTTGGTGTTCTTTTTTGCATTTGCTTCATATTAATATATATCTGAGAATACTACGTGACCGTGTTGTTGTGTTAGATGAAGCATGTAGTTATGAAACGTGTCCACATGGGGACGCTGCAGACCATCACATTTAGACGATCAATTTGAGGGTTCAAGGCTCCTCCCAGATTCAGCAGATGATCAGTCGACGGGCATAATACAAAGAGAGGTGGGACGACAAAGAGCGGTCGTCTTCTGCTGTTGAGAAAATGTTGAAATGTTTCTTTGGACTATTTTTTCCATGATCAAATTTTCTTGGTTTTGGTAACGCACTCAATCGTGTATCCTACTTCCTTTTCTCGATGAGTGGAATAATGATTTTTCCGAGCAGAACGAGCTCTGTGTGGATATATCTCTTGGTCGTGCTGCTGGATTGTTACTGGGACTCGGTGTCTGGGCAGCTCTCTTACTCCGTCTCAGAGGAGGTAAACCTGGGGACTGTTGTTGGAAATATCGCCAAAGATCTGAACATCAATGTGCAGGATTTGGAGTCCCGCATGTTTCAGATCGTTGCTGGATCAAAGACTAAATACTTCGAGGTAAACCTAAAGACTGGTGTCCTGTATGTTAATGAGAGAATAGATCGAGAGGAACTCTGCGGAGACGAACCCAAATGTTCTCTCAGTGTAGAAGCAGTTATCAATAACCCGTTAAAACTGTACCGGATTGAAGTAATTATCTTAGATGTAAATGACAATTTTCCGTCATTTCAAAGAACGTCGCAGATAATAAACATAACAGAGAGCACAGCAGCAGGGGCTAGATTCCCCCTTCATCCAGCTCATGACGCAGACGTGGGTAAAAATACTGTAAATACCTACAAGCTTAGTCAGAATGAATACTTTTCTCTTTCCACACATAAAGGAGAGATTGTAACGCCCGAATTACTGCTTCAGAAAGCTTTAGACAGAGAAAAACAGTCTGTGATTCGTCTCACATTGACCGCCATTGATGGAGGAACTCCTGCGAAATCTGGTAGTATGGACATTATAGTAAATGTTTTGGACACCAATGATAACACTCCTGTTTTTAGTCAAACGCTGTACAAAACACGTGTTTATGAGAACGTAAAGATAGGCACGTCGATAATAACATTAAATGCCACTGATTTAGATGCAGGCCCGAATGGACGAGTGTTTTATTCATTTAGTGAAGTAGGCCGAGGAAAACAAATTGATCTGTTTGCGATAGATGAAAATACTGGTACTGTAACAACTAAAAAGAATATCGACTTTGAAGAGAACAATGCTTTTGAGATCAGAGTACAGGCCAGTGATGGAGCTTCTTCTCCTCTCACTTCAAATGCTAAATTATTGATTGAAGTTTTGGACGTAAATGACAATGCCCCTGAAATCACAGTTACATCATTGTTAAACACAGTAAGAGAAGACGCCTCCATTGGCACCGCCATTGCACTTGTTTCAGTGTTTGACAAAGACGGAGGAAAAAATGGGATGGTAAACTCTAAAATCTCCAATGATGTCCCATTTAAGTTAGAGTCAAATTATAAGAATTACTATTCTCTGGTGGTGGACGGTCCTCTTGACAGAGAGAGAACATCTCAATATAATATCAGCATCACTGCTACAGATGAGGGCAGCCCACCTCTCTCAAGCACCAGCGTTATTAATGTTCACATCTCAGATGTGAATGATAACAAACCTCTTTTCACAGAAAATATTATCAATGTCTTTGTGAAAGAAAACAGTCCAGTAGGAGAAATTATAAAAACAGTCACAGCAACTGATGCTGACATCAGTCAAAATGGTCAGGTGAGCTATTCATTGTTACACAACAACAGTAATTCACTGCCGCTCTCGACAATGATTAACATCAACTCAGAGACTGGAGATATAGTCAGTCTGCAGTCGTTTAACTATGAGGAGTTAAAAACGTTTCAGTTTAAAGTTCAGGCCACAGACTCTGGTGTTCCTCCGCTCAGCAGCAACGTGACTGTGAATGTTTTGATCCTGGATGAAAATGACAATAATCCAACTATTCTCGCGCCCTATTCTGAGCACGGCTCCGTCAACAGTGAGAGCATCCCCTATTCTGCTGAAGCGGGATACTTTGTGGCAAAGATCAGGGCTGTAGACGCAGACTCTGGATACAACGCGCTGCTCTCTTATCACCTCTCTGAGCCCAAAGGAAACAATCTCTTCCGGATCGGAACCAGCACCGGAGAGATCAGGACTAAGAGGAGAATGAGTGACAATGACCTGAAAACTCACCCCTTGGTGGTGCTGGTCTCTGATAATGGAGAACCCTCCCTGTCAGCTACTGTGTCTATTGATGTGGTGGTGGTTGAAAGCAATGCTGACATCCACACTCAGTTCAGACATGTGACCATAAAGGAGGAGAGCTTCTCTGATTTAAACCTGTATCTGCTCATCGCCATAGTGTCGGTGTCAGCCATCTTCCTGCTCAGCCTCATCACTTTAATAGCTGTCAAATGTCACAGGACAGACGGCAGTTTCAGCAGGTACGGAGCCCCAATGATCACCACCCACCCTGACGGGAGCTGGTCTTACTCCAAAGCTACTCAGCAGTATGATGTGTGTTTCAGCTCAGACACACTCAAGAGTGACGTAGTGGTTTTCCCCGCACCGTTTCCACCTGCAGATGCTGAACTGATCAGTATTAATGGAGGAGACACTTTTACACGGACTCAGACTTTACCCAACAAAGAAATGGTAAGAATAAATCAACCTCTTTACTCTTGAAATTGTGAAAGACTTTTCGCGATTTTGTGAAAAGCAGTACCAATAATGTTTTTTTGGCATGTCACGTGACTGTGAAATGACAAATATATGGACCTCAGTTTTGTAATGTGAAACATTACACAAATAATTTAATTTCGTTTCGTTAATATTTAGCCTGTCGTAAAATGTGTGGTGTGCTGCAACGGGTTCTGTTAAGTGTATGGCGCTATCCTTGGTGCTGAACGTACGCGCCAGCTCATGCATTGTTTATAAACTACGGGACGAGTGAAAAAAAGAAAAGTAATTATGTATTTTTGCGTAATTGCAAGCCTTCATTCTTGCTTAAAGTGTTTAATATGTCTTTTGATATCTTTGGCAACCTTTATTTCGTGAAATTTTATAGATGTAATTATTTTCAGTGAGCTTACTCTCAAGATAGCCTTTGCACATAGTTACGTTTTTTTTTGTTTTTTCAAGACTTCTTGGTATTGTGTTTGTCAGTTTTGCCTCTACTAAGTAATGCACTTGGGTTGTTTGTTTGTGTGCCAACTGAGCTAAACTCAAATACATATTTTATTCAGTCCGTGGAAATGTCCCTTACTTTTATCACAATTTTCTTTATAGTTTTCTATCAGAATGGTGTGTATTCTACCGTGCTGCTTTGGCATATTATGGCTCTGTCCGCGGTGTTGAAATTATTACTCTCTGTTAAACTGACCTGAAAGCACACCCAGTAGTGAGGGAGTATTAATATGTGTCTATCATCTGTGACTGGAATGTCTATGTCAAAGCGTTGTAGTTCTTTCAAATGGCCATGGGGCTACACTATAGACCGCAACACCGCCAGCTGGTCGCTGATGTGTGGAAGCTCCTCCCACATTAAAAGGATCATCATATTTGCCAGTGCTTTGTTAGAATGAGACTCAGGCTGAAGGGGGATGGATAAAGACAACACACCTTCATCTGATTTGGTCCGTGAATCAAAGTTTTGGCGTCAGTAGGCTAAAGACGCGTCGATATAAGAATATATGATTTGTTCTCGTTGTATGGAAGAATGTATCGGCCTGAGAGAAAGACTTCAGTTGGGATTTATCTTGTGCTTGTTGTCTTGGAATATAACTGGGGAGCGGTTTCCGGGCAGCTTTCCTACTCCGTCTCAGAGGAGGTAAACCTTGGGACTTCGGTTGGAAACCTCGCCAAGGATCTTAATCTTAATGTGCAGGATTTGGAGTCGCGTATGTTTCAGATCGTTGCTGGATCAAAGAGGAAGTATTTCGATGTAAACTTGAAGTCAGGGTTTCTCTACGTCAGCGAAAGAATAGACAGAGAGGAGCTCTGTGCGAAAGCTGCAAAATGCACAATAAATGTAGAGGCTGTGATAAATAGCCCAATGAGACTTTACCGTATTGAAGTAAATATACTTGATGTTAATGATAATCCTCCATCTTTCAGTGCTAAATCACAAACTATTGACATAGCAGAAAGCGTTTTGCCGGGAGCTAGATTCCCTTTGCTGTCGGCCTACGATGCCGATGTGGGTAAAAATAGTATTGACTCATACAAGCTTAATAGCAATGAATATTTCTCTCTTGTGGTGCATAAAGGAGAGACTGTGTCAGCTGAGCTGGTCCTGCAGAAATCACTAGACCGAGAAAAACAGGCTTTAATAAAACTCGATCTCACCGCTGTGGACGGAGGAACACCATCCAAATCAGGCACGTCCGAGATCATAATAAATGTCTTGGACATAAACGATAACATCCCGACCTTTATAAAAACATTGTATAAAACAAGTGTAACAGAAAATGCACCAATTGGAATCACAGTAGTAACAGTGACTGCAACTGACGCTGATGAGGGGACAAACAAAGACATTGTGTATTTACTAAATTCCAAAGATCAGGACCACGTCTTGGACATTTTCGAAATTAATTCAGAAACAGGAATAATAACTGTGAAAGGTAAGGTAGACTTTGAAACAAACACTGCCTTCGAAATTCGCGTTCAAGCTGCAGACAAAGGCCAGCCTCCATTAACAGCGCAGTGTAAAGTACTAGTCGAGGTGGTGGATCTAAATGACAATGCGCCTGACATCACAGTGACGTCACTGCTCGGTACAGTGCGGGAGGACGCTGAAATCGGCACAGCTATTGCACTTGTGTCCATTCTTGACAGAGATGGGGGCAAAAACGGCGAGGTCAATTGTGAAATATTGAATTTAGTTCCATTCAAATTAGAGACAAATTACAAGAATTACTATTCATTAGTTATTGCTGAAGCTTTAGACAGGGAACTAATTTCCAACTACAATATCACCATTAGAGCAACCGATGAAGGTAAGCCCCCCCTCTCTAACACTACTGTGGTTCATATTCAGGTTTCTGATGTCAATGACAACCTACCTCAATTTTCAGAGAAAGCAATTGATATGTATGTGAAAGAAAACAGTCAAATAGGTAAAGTTTTAAAGACAGTGTCTGCATCTGATGCTGATGTTAGTGAAAATGGTCAATTGACCTATTCAATAATATCTGATAATAACTTAGTTCAGTTATCTACAGTGATAAAAATCAACTCAGAGACAGGAGATATAGTCAGCCTGCAGTCGTTTAACTATGAGGAGTTAAAAACGTTTCAGTTTAAAGTTCAGGCCACAGACTCTGGTGTTCCTCCGCTCAGCAGCAACGTGACTGTGAACGTTTTGATCCTGGATGAAAATGACAATAATCCAACTATTCTCGCGCCCTATTCTGAGCACGGCTCCGTCAACAGTGAGAGCATCCCCTATTCAGCTGAAGCGGGATACTTTGTGGCAAAGATCAGGGCTGTAGACGCAGACTCTGGATACAACGCGCTGCTCTCTTATCACCTCTCTGAGCCCAAAGGAAACAATCTCTTCCGGATCGGAACCAGCACCGGAGAGATCAGGACTAAGAGGAGAATGAGTGACAATGACCTGAAAACTCACCCCTTGGTGGTGCTGGTCTCTGATAATGGAGAACCCTCCCTGTCAGCTACTGTGTCTATTGATGTGGTGGTGGTTGAAAGCGCAACTGACATCCACACTCAGTTCAGACATGTGACCATAAAGGAGGAGAGCTTCTCTGATTTAAACCTGTATCTGCTCATCGCCATAGTGTCGGTGTCAGCCATCTTCCTGCTCAGCCTCATCACTTTAATAGCTGTCAAATGTCACAGGACAGACGGCAGTTTCAGCAGGTACGGAGCCCCAATGATCACCACCCACCCTGACGGGAGCTGGTCTTACTCCAAAGCTACTCAGCAGTATGACGTGTGTTTCAGCTCAGACACACTCAAGAGTGACGTAGTGGTTTTCCCCGCACAGTTTCCACCTGTAGATGCTGAACTGATCAGTATTAATGGAGGAGACACTTATACCAGAACTCAGACTTTACCAAACAAGGAAAAGGTAAGGAATGTCTAAAAGTAGAATTTGTAATGATTGATTGTCTATGTTAAGTAAAGCATCTGTTTTCCAACCCTACATACAGATAATTGTCTGAAACGTAGTATTTTTTAACTCTCTACTCCTTTTTTTAAGAATTTGAAATCGTGTGTAAGATAGAAATAACAACTTTTGTGGTTTAATGGTGGGTTACGTAAGAGAGTTAGCATGTGATTCAGTGAGTGCTTACTCGTTGTGTGAACATTTTTTATAACCCAAGAAGAAACTCAATATAATACAGTTGAAACATGTTGGCTGAATTGTACCGTGTCTTGGATGAAGCACGCTGAATTCAGTCTGGCAGGGCGTTTATGAAAACTGCACTGAGCTGCTGTCCATGGTGCTGAAACGGCTTCTGTTACATGTCTTGAGATTTGGGTGCAGTCCATGGTACTGAAACTGTGTAGTGTCTAGTAGTTCAGTAGCTTCAGAAAATGTAATTTGTAACATTGCTGCGGAAAAGAATTTCCCCTTGGGGACAATAAAGTCTACATGTGCAATCTTATTGTCCAAACAGACAAGTCCCACCAAAGAACATTCATACACAGACAACAGAGTTTAACACAAACAGAGATAGACAAAAAGTCAAGAGTTCCCACTCTGGCCTGTTCAGCGAGGCCTTTTGTTTTGGGCCGTTATAACAGCAGGGATCAGGCTATTCTATACAGTGTATCTGCAGAGCTCAGGTCTTTCTAATTTGTCTGGTCAATTTTAATATATTAAGCTCTTGTTTGTGTCTCACATCGTGCATATGTATCCAAACGTGTCACGAGATGTCGCCAAAGACCGTGCAAATATCTTGTGCTTGCGGTTTACAAACTCCTCCTCTATTCATGAGGGGGGGGGGGAACACGTCATCATCAGGCTGGGCTTTGTGGATTCAGCGTACAGACGAGTGTTTGCCGTTCACAGAGAGGATCATAACTGAGAATGGAGAAGTAAAAAGATATATTTTTTCCCCCAATTTTCGTGGAAAGGCCAATAGGCAGGAGCCAGGATTAGTCGCTTTTGACTGAACAGCAATGGCAGTCCGGGAACAATGGGATAATATTGCGGGTCTGTTTTTCTTTTTGCTTTGTCTCTGCGACTGGTCCGTTGCTCAGATATCCTACTCCATTTCAGAGGAGGTGGACAAAGGAGCATCGGTGGGAAATCTCGCTAAGGATTTAAATCTCAGCGCACAGCAGCTTCATTCGGCGGGTCTTCAGATTACCTCCGCCTATAAAAAACAGTATTTTGACATAAATCATGAGTCTGGACTACTTTTCGTGAGCGAGAGGGTAGATCGGGAGGAGCTTTGTCCTAATACGGTAAAGTGCTCTTTAAATGTAGAGGCCATATTAAGCAACCCCCGCAGTCTCCATCGCATTGAAGTTGTAATTACTGATATTAACGATAATGCTCCCTTTTTTTTGGAAGAATTAACTGCAATAGATATGTATGAGTCCTCTTATGTCGGTGAAAGACACCCGCTTCCGATCGCTCAAGACGCTGACGTAGGCATTAACTCGGTAAAGACTTACACATTAAACTCTAATGAATATTTCTCTTTAGATATACAGGGTAGTGGTGACCAGAGTGTGTCTGCTGAGTTAGTGCTTCAGAAAGCATTAGATCGAGAAAAACAGGCTGTTATTGAACTCACGCTGACAGCGATAGATGGAGGAAAACCTCCCAAAACGGGAACTTTACAGATACATGTTAATGTCTTGGATGTAAATGACAATTCACCTTTGTTCAGTAAATCTCTTTACAAGGTTCAAATTGTTGAAAATGCAAATATTGGCACGACTTTATTAAAACTAACAGCCAGTGATTTAGATGAAGGTGTCAATGCTCAGCTTTTTTACTCTTTTACAGAAAAGGGCCGTTTAAAGCCTGATAACAAATTTGCTCTAGATGAAAATACTGGGGAAATTACAGTGAAAGGTAATATCGATTATGAGGAAAATCAAGCATACGAGATTCGTGTTCAGGCACGAGATAAAGGTAACCCTCCTCGCACTGCACATAGCAAGGTTTTAGTCGAAGTTATTGATGTCAATGACAATGCTCCAGAAATCTCGGTGTCATCTCTAATGAGTCAAGTGAAAGAGGACGCGGAAAAGGGGACAGCTGTTGCTATGGTGACTATAACTGATAAAGACGGGGGCAAAAATGGCCTGACAAACTGTAAAATTGCAGATTCCCTTCCTTTTAAATTAAAATCTAACTATAAAAACTATTACTCGTTGCTGGTTGACGGGCCTCTTGACAGAGAGAGTGTTTCCCAGTATAATGTATCAATTACTGCTACAGATGAAGGGACTCCTGCTTTGTCGAGCACGAGTGTCATAACTGTTCACATTTCTGACGTCAATGACAATCCTCCTCGTTTCTCTGAACCTTTAATCAACGTTTATGTGAAGGAGAATAGCCCAATTGGAACAACAATTCATACACTATCGACGATAGATTCAGATTTGAATGAAAACGCAAAAGCAATATACAATTTAATCAGAAGCTCTGTCAAGATAACCCAGTTAGCGTCAATGATTAACATCAACTCAGAGACTGGAGATATAGTCAGCCTGCAGTCGTTTAACTATGAGGAGTTAAAAACGTTTCAGTTTAAAGTTCAGGCCACAGACTCTGGTGTTCCTCCACTCAGCAGCAACGTGACTGTGAACGTTTTGATCCTGGATGAAAATGACAATAATCCAACTATTCTCGCGCCCTATTCTGAGCACGGCTCGGTCAACAGTGAGAGCATCCCCTATTCTGCTGAAGCGGGATACTTTGTGGCAAAGATCAGGGCTGTAGACGCAGACTCTGGATACAACGCGCTGCTCTCTTATCACCTCTCTGAGCCCAAAGGAAACAATCTCTTCCGGATCGGAACCAGCACCGGAGAGATCAGGACTAAGAGGAGAATGAGTGACAATGACCTGAAAACTCACCCCTTGGTGGTTCTGGTCTCTGATAATGGAGAACCCTCCCTGTCAGCTACTGTGTCTATTGATGTGGTGGTGGTTGAAAGCAATGCTGACATCCACACTCAGTTCAGACATGTGACCATAAAGGAGGAGAGCTTCTCTGATTTAAACCTGTATCTGCTCATCGCCATTGTGTCGGTGTCAGCCATCTTCCTGCTCAGCCTCATCACTTTAATAGCTGTCAAATGTCACAGGACAGACGGCAGTTTCAGCAGGTACGGAGCCCCAATGATCACCACCCACCCTGACGGGAGCTGGTCTTACTCCAAAGCTACTCAGCAGTATGACGTGTGTTTCAGCTCAGACACACTAAAGAGTGACGTAGTGGTTTTCCCCGCATCGTTTCCACCTGTAGATGCTGAACTGATCAGTATAAATGGAGGAGACACTTTTACCAGAACTCAGACTTTACCAAACAAAGAACAGGTAAGAACATAGATCAACTTAATGACTACTTTAAAGTTTAGCATTCATAACACGTTATCCTTTTGTTGAATGTTGATGTAAAGGACTCTTTCTATGTAATGATTAGGAAGAGACATGGCGTGGGCTCTTCTTTTAGCTAAGGACTGATAAGTGATATATAAAATGTATCCTGAATATTAAGTTTGTTGTGTGATAGTGAAGACTCTTTCTTGCTGTAAATCTGCAGTTGTAGTTAATTTTCAGTCACTACTAGCAGTGGATTGTTTTTTTCGCTTTTCCCTGGTGCTAAACGCAAAGTGTATAATTTGATCTCAAATCCCAATAAAACATAGGTCAGAACAAAATGTTGCTGGAGTGCAGAGTGATTAACGATCACATTTACAGATTTAAGATTTGTCTAATGTGCCAGATAGTCCCATGATGTCATTTTGTAATATTTCTCTTCTGAGTTGGCATTTGTGCGAGTCGCTATCCGTGGTGCTGAACTCAACTTGCTGAACTTGCTTGAATTTCCCTGAACATCTCTAATCCAAAACCAAACGGTGCTGGTCTTTCAAATGTAATTATATATACAGTATATATTTGGCTTTCTAACTTCCTCAACATAATTCTATATTTTTAGATGTTTAATTCGCAGAAACTTTCTTTATTCATATTTAAAGGTTGCTTTACACTTTAAAAGTCTTAGTCCATTTGTTACAAACTGTTACTTTAATTATTTATTTTTTTACGTCAGTACTTTCGAAGAGAAACATTTTTCTTCATGTAACACTTAAATTGTAGGTATGAAATTAAGTTATTGTTGAACTGAACAGTCCTGTTTATAATTTGGTTTTTAAGATTTTTGGATTGCAGTACTTTTAGGGAAAATGAGAACGGTAACTAGGTGCCTGTGTTATTATGTTAGATGTAGTATGTAGTTAAGACAGGTGTCCACATGGGGACGCTGCAGACCATCACATTTAGACTTCGTCTTTAAAGCTTAGGGCTCCTCCCAGATTCAGTGGATGATGTGTCGATGGGCTTTGTTACAAAGAGAGGTAGGACGACAAAGAGCAGTCGTCTGGTTCGTTGGCCAAAATGTCGAATTATTTATTTGGACTATTTCTTCAGTGATCTGTACCTCTGGGTTGTTGAAACGTACTCAATCGTGTATCCTACATGCTGATTCCCGATGAGTGGAATAATGATTTTTCCGAGCAGAACGAGCTCTGTGTGGATATATCTCTTGGTCGTGCTGCTGGATTGTTACTGGGACTCGGTGTCTGGGCAGCTCTCTTACTCCGTCTCAGAGGAGGTAAACCTGGGGACTGTTGTTGGAAATATCGCCAAAGATCTGAACATCAATGTGCAGGATTTGGAGTCCCGCATGTTTCAGATCGTTGCTGGATCAAAGACTAAATACTTCGAGGTAAACCTAAAGACTGGTGTCCTGTATGTTAATGAGAGAATAGATCGAGAGGAACTCTGCGGAGACGAACCCAAATGTTCTCTTAGTGTAGAAGCTGTTATCAATAACCCGTTAAAACTGTACCGGATTGAAATAATAATCCTCGATGTAAATGATAATTCACCGTCATTTCTTAGCTCGTCAGATGTTATTAACATAACAGAAAATACAGCAGCAGGCGCTAAATTTCCTTTGCGTCCGGCTGACGATGCAGACGTGGGCAAAAATACAGTTAATACCTACAAGCTTAGTCAGAATGAATACTTCTCTCTTGTCATACATAAAGGAGAGATTGTAACGCCCGAATTACTGCTTCAGAAAGCTTTAGACAGAGAAAAACAGTTTGTGATTCGACTCACATTGACTGCTATTGATGGAGGAACTACTGCACAATCCGGCAGCATGGTCATTATAGTAAATGTTTTGGACATCAATGATAACGCTCCTGTTTTCAGTCAAACGCTTTACAAGGCAAAAGTGTTTGAAAACACCGATTTAGGCACGCCAATTATAACGTTAAATGCTACCGATTTAGATGCAGGCCAAAACGGAGAAGTGTTTTATTCGATCAGTAAACTCGGTCGGGGAAAACAAACTGATCTGTTTGCAATAGATGAAAAAACAGGGACTGTAACAAATAAAAAGAATCTCGACTTTGAAGAGAACAATGCTTTTGAGATCAGAGTACAGGCCAGTGATGGAGCTTCTTCACCGATGACCTCACATGCTAAATTATTGATTGAAGTTTTGGACGTTAATGACAATGCCCCTGAAATCACAGTTACATCATTGTTAAACACAGTAAGAGAAGACGCCTCCATTGGCACCGCCATTGCACTTGTTTCAGTGTTTGACAAAGACGGAGGAAAAAATGGGATGGTAAACTGTAAAATCTCCAATGATGTCCCGTTTAAGTTAGAGTCAAATTATAAGAATTACTATTCTCTGGTGGTGGACGGTCCTCTTGACAGAGAGAGAACATCTCAATATAATATCAGCATCACTGCTACAGATGAGGGCAGCCCACCTCTCTCAAGCACCAGCGTTATTAATGTTCACATCTCAGATGTGAATGATAACAAACCTCTTTTCACAGAAAATATTATCAATGTCTTTGTCAAAGAAAACAGTCCAGTAGGAGAAGTTATAAAAACAGTTACAGCAACTGATGCTGACATCAGTCAAAATGGTCAGATGAGCTATTCATTGTTACACAACAACAGTAACTCACTGCCGCTCTCGACAATGATTAATATAAACTCAGAGACTGGAGATATAGTCAGTCTGCAGTCGTTTAACTATGAGGAGTTAAAAACGTTTCAGTTTAAAGTTCAGGCCACAGACTCTGGTGTTCCTCCGCTCAGCAGCAACGTGACTGTGAATGTTTTGATCTTGGATGAAAATGACAATAATCCAACTATTCTCGCGCCCTATTCTGAGCACGGCTCCGTCAACAGTGAGAGCATCCCCTATTCTGCTGAAGCGGGATACTTTGTGGCAAAGATCAGGGCTGTAGACGCAGACTCTGGATACAACGCGCTGCTCTCTTATCACCTCTCTGAGCCCAAAGGAAACAATCTCTTCCGGATCGGAACCAGCACCGGAGAGATCAGGACTAAGAGGAGAATGAGTGACAATGACCTGAAAACTCACCCCTTGGTGGTGCTGGTCTCTGATAATGGAGAACCCTCCCTGTCAGCTACTGTGTCTATTGATGTGGTGGTGGTTGAAAGCAATGCTGACATCCACACTCAGTTCAGACATGTGACCATAAAGGAGGAGAGCTTCTCTGATTTAAACCTGTATCTGCTCATCGCCATTGTGTCGGTGTCAGCCATCTTCCTGCTCAGCCTCATCACTTTAATAGCTGTCAAATGTCACAGGACAGACGGCAGTTTCAGCAGGTACGGAGCCCCAATGATCACCACCCACCCTGACGGGAGCTGGTCTTACTCCAAATCTACTCAGCAGTATGACGTGTGTTTCAGCTCAGACACACTCAAGAGTGACGTAGTGGTTTTCCCCGCACCGTTTCCACCTGTAGATGCTGAACTCATCAGTATAAATGGAGGAGACACTTTTACCAGAACTCAGACTTTACCTAACAAAGAACAGGTAAGAACATAGATCAACTTAATGACTACTTTAAAGTTTAGCATTCATAACACGTTATCCTTTTGTTGAATGTTGATGTAAAGGACTCTTTCTATGTAATGATTAGGAAGAGACATGGCGTGGGCTCTTCTTTTCGCTAAGGACTGATAAGTGATATATAAAATGTATCCTGAATATTAAGTTTGTTGTGTGATAGTGAAGACTCTTGCTTGCAGTAAATCTGCAGTTGTAGTTAATTTTCAGTCACTACTAGCAGTGGATTGTTTTTTTGCTTTTCCCTGGTGCTAAACGCAAAGTGTATAATTTGATCTCAAATCAAACATTTACAGATTTAAGATTTGTCTAATGTGCCAGATGTCATTTTGTAATATTTCTCTCCTGAATTGCATTCGTGCGTGTCGCTATCCGTGGTGCTGAACTCAGCTTGCTAAACTTGCTTGAATTTCCCGGAACATCTATAATCCAAAACCAAACAGTGCTGGTCTTTCAAATGTAATTATTTAATTTGCAGAAACTTTTTTTAATTTATATTTAAAGGTGATTTAAACTTTAAAGTCTTAAACATCCATTTGTTACAAACTGTTACTTTAGAATTTTTTTTAAATTTTTTAAATTTTTTAAATTTTTTAACTTCATATACTCTCGCACAGAAACGCTTTTATTCGTAAAAACACTTACATCGTAGATATGAAGTTGTTAATGAACTGAACGGTCCTGTTTATAACTTTGTTAAGATTCTTGTATTTGCAGTACTTTTAGGGAAAATGAGAACGGTAACTAGGTGCCTGTGTTATTATGTTAGATGTAGTATGTAGTTAAGACAGGTGTCCACATGGGGACGCTGCAGACCATCACATTTAGACTTCGTCTTTAAAGCTTAGGGCTCCTCCCAGATTCAGCGGATGATGTGTCGATGGGCTTTGTTACAAAGAGAGGTAGGACGACAAAGAGCAGTCGTCTGGTTCGTTGGCCAAAATGTCGAATTATTTATTTGGACTATTTCTTCAGTGATCTGTACCTCTGGGTTGTTGAAACGTACTCAATCGTGTATCCTACATGCTGATTCCCGATGAGTGGAATAATGATTTTTCCGAGCAGAACGAGCTCTGTGTGGATATATCTCTTGGTCGTGCTGCTGGATTGTTACTGGGACTCGGTGTCTGGGCAGCTCTCTTACTCCGTCTCAGAGGAGGTAAACCTGGGGACTGTTGTTGGAAATATCGCCAAAGATCTGAACATCAATGTGCAGGATTTGGAGTCCCGAATGTTTCAGATCGTTGCTGGATCAAAGACTAAATACTTCGAGGTAAATCTAAAGACTGGTGTCCTGTATGTTAATGAGAGAATAGATCGAGAGGAACTCTGCGGAGACGAACCCAAATGTTCTCTCAGTGTAGAAGCTGTTATCAATAACCCGTTAAAACTGTACCGGATAGAAATAATAATCCTTGATGTAAATGATAATTCACCGTCATTTCTTAGCTCGTCAGAGATAATTAACATAACAGAGATCACAGCAGCAGGCGCTAAATTTCCTTTGCGTCCGGCTGACGATGCAGACGTGGGTAAAAATACAGTAAACACCTACAAGCTCAGTCAGAATGAATACTTCTCTCTTGCTGTACAAAAAGGAGAGAGCGGAACTCCCGAATTACTGCTTCAGAAAGCTTTAGACAGAGAAAAACAGTCTGTGATTCGACTCACATTGACTGCAATTGATGGAGGAACTCCTGCGAAATCTGGAAGTATGGTCATAATAGTAAATGTTTTGGACACTAATGATAACGCTCCTGTTTTCAGTCAAACGCTTTATAAAGCCAGTGTGTTTGAGAATACAAAAATAGGCACCTCGATTATAACGTTAAATGCTACCGATTTAGACGCAGGCCAAAACGGAAAAGTACTTTATTCATTCAGTAAACTCGGTCGAGGAAAACAAACTGATCTGTTTGCAATCGATGAAAATACAGGGACTGTAACAAATAAAAAGAATATCGACTTTGAAGAGAACAATGCTTTTGAGATCAGAGTACAGGCCAGTGATGGAGCTTCTTCTCCTCTTACTTCACATGCTAAATTATTGATTGAAGTTTTAGACGTAAATGACAATGCCCCTGAAATCACAGTTACATCATTGTTAAACACAGTAAGAGAAGACGCCTCCATTGGCACCGCCATTGCACTTGTTTCAGTGTTTGACAAAGACGGAGGAAAAAATGGGATGGTAAACTGTAAAATCTCCAATGATGTCCCGTTTAAGTTAGAGTCAAATTATAAGAATTACTATTCTCTGGTGGTGGACGGTCCTCTTGACAGAGAGAGAACATCTCAATATAATATCAGCATCACTGCTACAGATGAGGGCAGCCCACCTCTCTCAAGCACCAGCGTTATTAATGTTCACATCTCAGATGTGAATGATAACAAACCTCTTTTCACAGAAAATATTATCAATGTCTTTGTCAAAGAAAACAGTCCAGTAGGAGAAGTCATAAAAACAGTTACAGCAACTGATGCTGACATCAGTCAAAATGGTCAGATAAGCTATTCATTGTTCCACAACAACAGTAACTCACTGCCGCTCTCGACAATGATTAATATAAACTCAGAGACTGGAGATATAGTCAGCCTGCAGTCGTTTAACTATGAGGAGTTAAAAACGTTTCAGTTTAAAGTTCAGGCCACAGACTCTGGTGTTCCTCCGCTCAGCAGCAACGTGACTGTGAATGTTTTGATCCTGGATGAAAATGACAATAATCCAACTATTCTCGCGCCCTATTCTGAGCACGGCTCCGTCAACAGTGAGAGCATCCCCTATTCTGCTGAAGCGGGATACTTTGTGGCAAAGATCAGGGCTGTAGACGCAGACTCTGGATACAACGCGCTGCTCTCTTATCACCTCTCTGAGCCCAAAGGAAACAATCTCTTCCGGATCGGAACCAGCACCGGAGAGATCAGGACTAAGAGGAGAATGAGTGACAATGACCTGAAAACTCACCCCTTGGTGGTGCTGGTCTCTGATAATGGAGAACCCTCCCTGTCAGCTACTGTGTCTATTGATGTGGTGGTGGTTGAAAGCAATGCTGACATCCACACTCAGTTCAGACATGTGACCATAAAGGAGGAGAGCTTCTCTGATTTAAACCTGTATCTGCTCATCGCCATAGTGTCGGTGTCAGCCATCTTCCTGCTCAGCCTCATCACTTTAATAGCTGTCAAATGTCACAGAACAGACGGCAGTTTCAGCAGGTACGGAGCCCCAATGATCACCACCCACCCTGACGGGAGCTGGTCTTACTCCAAATCTACTCAGCAGTATGACGTGTGTTTCAGCTCAGACACACTCAAGAGTGACGTAGTGGTTTTCCCCGCACAGTTTCCGCCTGTAGATGCTGAACTCATCAGTATTAATGGAGGAGATACTTTTACACGGACTCAGACTTTACCCAACAAAGAACAGGTAAGAACATAGATCAACTAAATGACTACTTAAAATCCAGTCACTACTTGCAGTGGATTGTTTATTTCGGTATCCCTGGTGCTAAACGCAAAGTGCATAATTTGATATCAAATCCTAATAAAACATAGATCAGAATAAAGTGTTGCTGGAGTGCAGAGTGATTAACACATTTGCACACACATTTGTTTGTAGGTTTTAAACAATATTATATATTTTCCATAGTTTAAATAACAAAAAACTGTTCGGCTGAAACGTTTAAGTTTATTTGCTCTTGATCTGAAATTACATTTTCATATCACCTACTGCAACTGTTGGAAGCTTTGTCTAATGTGCCAGATAGTCCCATGATGTCATTTTGTAGTATTTCTCTTCTGAGTTGGCATTTGTGCGTGTCGCTATCCGTGGTGCTGAACTCAACTTGCTAAACTTGCTTGAATTTCCCTGAACATCTCTAATCCAAAACCAAACGGTGCTGGTCTTTCACATGTAATTATATATACAGTATATATTTGGCTTTCTAACTTCCTCAACATAATTCTATATTTTTAGATGTTTAATTCGCAGAAACTTTCTTTATTCATATTTAAAGGTTGCTTTATACTTTAAAAGTCTTACTCCATTTGTTACAAACTGTTACTTTAATTATTTATTTTTTTACTTCATATACTCTCGAAGAGAAACATTTTTCTTCATGTAAAACTTAAATTGTAGGTATGAAATTAAGTTATTATTGAACTGAACGGTCCTGTTTATAATTTGGTTTTTAAGATTTTTGTATTGCAGTACTTTTAGGGAAAATGAGAACGGTAACTAGGTGCCTGTGTTATTATGTTAGATGTAGTATGTAGTTATGACACGTGTCCACATGGGGACGCTGCAGACCATCACATTTAGACTTCGTCTTTAAAGCTTAGGGCTCCTCCCAGATTCAGCGGATGATGTGTCGATGGGCTTTGTTACAAAGAGAGGTAGGACGACAAAGAGCAGTCGTCTGGTTCGTTGGCCAAAATGTCAAATTATTTCTTTGGACTATTTCTTCAGTGATCTGTACCTCTGGGTTGTTGAAACGTACTCAATCGTGTATCCTACATGCTGATTCCCGATGAGTGGAATAATGATTTTTCCGAGCAGAACGAGCTCTGTGTGGATATATCTCTTGGTCGTGCTGCTGGATTGTTACTGGGACTCGGTGTCTGGGCAGCTCTCTTACTCCGTCTCAGAGGAGGTAAACCTGGGGACTGTTGTTGGAAATATCGCCAAAGATCTGAACATCAATGTGCAGGATTTGGAGTCCCGCATGTTTCAGATCGTTGCTGGATCAAAGACTAAATACTTCGAGGTAAACCTAAAGACTGGTGTCCTGTATGTTAATGAGAGAATAGATCGAGAGGAACTCTGCGGAGACGAACCCAAATGTTCTCTTAGTGTAGAAGCTGTTATCAATAACCCGTTAAAACTGTACCGGATTGAAATAATAATCCTCGATGTAAATGATAATTCACCGTCATTTGTTAGCTCGTCAGAGATAATTAACATAACAGAGAGCACAGCAGCAGGCGCTAAATTTCCTTTGCGTCCAGCTGACGACGAAGACGTGGGTAGAAATACAGTAAACACCTACAAGCTTAGTCAGAATGAATACTTCTCTCTTGCTGTACAAAAAGGAGAGAGCGGAACTCCCGAATTACTGCTTCAGAAAGCTTTAGACAGAGAAAAACAGTCTGTGATTCGACTCACATTGACCGCCATTGATGGAGGAACTCCTGCGAAATCTGGTAGTATGGTCATAATAGTAAATGTTTTGGACACTAATGATAACGCTCCTGTTTTCAGTCAAACGCTTTATAAAGCCAGTGTGTTTGAGAATACAAAAATAGGCACCTCGATTATAACGTTAAATGCTACCGATTTAGACGCAGGCCAAAACGGAAAAGTACTTTATTCATTCAGTAAACTCGGTCGAGGAAAACAAACTGATCTGTTTGCAATCGATGAAAATACAGGGACTGTAACAAATAAAAAGAATCTCGACTTTGAAGAGAACAATGCTTTTGAGATCAGAGTACAGGCCAGTGATGGAGCTTCTTCTCCTCTTACTTCACATGCTAAATTATTGATTGAAGTTTTAGACGTAAATGACAATGCCCCTGAAATCACAGTTACATCATTGTTAAACACAGTAAGAGAAGACGCCTCCATTGGCACCGCCATTGCACTTGTTTCAGTGTTTGACAAAGACGGAGGAAAAAATGGGATGGTAAACTGTAAAATCTCCAATGATGTCCCATTTAAGTTAGAGTCAAATTATAAGAATTACTATTCTCTGGTGGTGGACGGTCCTCTTGACAGAGAGAGAACATCTCAATATAATATCAGCATCACTGCTACAGATGAGGGCAGCCCACCTCTCTCAAGCACCAGCGTTATTAATGTTCACATCTCAGATGTGAATGATAACAAACCTCTTTTCACAGAAAATATTATCAATGTCTTTGTGAAAGAAAACAGTCCAGTAGGAGAAGTTATAAAAACAGTTACAGCAACTGATGCTGACATCAGTCAAAATGGTCAAGTGAGCTATTCATTGTTACACAACAACAGTAACTCACTGCCGCTCTCGACAATGATTAACATCAACTCAGAGACTGGAGATATAGTCAGTCTGCAGTCGTTTAACTATGAGGAGTTAAAAACGTTTCAGTTTAAAGTTCAGGCCACAGACTCTGGTGTTCCTCCACTCAGCAGCAACGTGACTGTGAACGTTTTGATCCTGGATGAAAATGACAATAATCCAACTATTCTCGCGCCCTATTCTGAGCACGGCTCCGTCAACAGTGAGAGCATCCCCTATTCTGCTGAAGCGGGATACTTTGTGGCAAAGATCCGGGCTGTAGACGCAGACTCTGGATACAACGCGCTGCTCTCTTATCACCTCTCTGAGCCCAAAGGAAACAATCTCTTCCGGATCGGAACCAGCACCGGAGAGATCAGGACTAAGAGGAGAATGAGTGACAATGACCTGAAAACTCACCCCTTGGTGGTGCTGGTCTCTGATAATGGAGAACCCTCCCTGTCAGCTACTGTGTCTATTGATGTGGTGGTGGTTGAAAGCAATGCTGACATCCACACTCAGTTCAGACATGTGACCATAAAGGAGGAGAGCTTCTCTGATTTAAACCTGTATCTGCTCATCGCCATAGTGTCGGTGTCAGCCATCTTCCTGCTCAGCCTCATCACTTTAATAGCTGTCAAATGTCACAGGACAGACGGCAGTTTCAGCAGGTACGGAGCCCCAATGATCACCACCCACCCTGACGGGAGCTGGTCTTACTCCAAAGCTACTCAGCAGTATGACGTGTGTTTCAGCTCAGACACACTCAAGAGTGACGTAGTGGTTTTCCCCGCACCGTTTCCACCTGCAGATGCTGAACTCATCAGTATAAATGGAGGAGACACTTTTACTAGAACTCAGACTTTACCTAACAAAGAGAAGGTAAGACGAAATTTCCACTCAGTTATTGGTGTACTGTTACAAGTTGGAGGCAAATGCTGCAGTATTCGGAAACGTGTTTGTTAAAGGGGTTTGTTAAATGTAGTTTACAACAAAATATTTTTTGAACTCAGCAGCTGTTTTAGCTCAAACTCCAAATGATAGAAACTGACAAAAGTGAGGACATAACTGAAAATGTGGTAACCTTTATCGTAGATGAATAACAATTATAAACCATCTTCCAAGGTAAAAGTCTTTAGGAATGCATATGTCCAGTTAGTACTCTCTCTAATACAGCAATGCGCTGTCCATGGTGCTTATCTCATGTTTCTTAAATCTTTGGCGTGTGCTTAATTTTCTAAAAAAATAATTAGCAAATTGAGTGTCATAGCTTTTCAATGGATCTGCACATTTTGAAAAACTGGCATAGTATAATGTTTTGTAATAAACAATATACTTCAAAGTCCAGTCTCTAACACTAAATAAAGCTGGCTTTAAACGGATGATTATCATGTTCTGGTTCTATAAGTGTGTTTTCAACATTTGTTGTGCTGATTCTTATTACTAAAATGTTCAGCAATTAAAGCAAGGACAATGTAATTTACCGTCATACCTTTGTCATCATGGAATCCGGTCAAAAACAATTGTTTTATGAAAGATCTTAACTCATGATGTGTGGAAAGTGAAAATCCAATGTAGTCTATCAAAAGAACGCAAGATGTCGTTAGAGACCAGCCTTTCAATCGTTTTAATTTATGACCGACAGCTCCTCCTCCGCACTCAGAGAAATATAGAAGCAGTTGGACGTTTGGTAGGGGCTGGGTTAGTCGACCACTTCGTCTCAAAGATGGTGTCTGAATGAATGACGGTTGGCGGTGTTTTGGATAATACTGCGTTTTGTGGATGAATGCCATCTGTACGGCTGAATTCATTGTCTAAACAGAAAAGATGAGTCGTCGAGGGCATATCGAGGCCGAGTGGATATTGTACGCCATTCTTCTTTGTTTACCGGACTGGTCTGCCGCTCAGGTTTCCTACTCAGTTTCCGAGGAGGTGGACAAAGGCACAGTGGTGGGGAATCTCGCTAAGGATTTAAGCGTTCATACACAGCAGCTGGAGGAACGAGGATTTCGGATTGTATCGGGATACAGTAAGAAATATTTCGAGGCGAATTTAAGATCGGGAGCATTATTTGTTAACGAAAGAATCGACCGTGAAGAGCTTTGTCCCAATTTACCCAAGTGCTCTTTAAATATAGAGGGACTTCTGAGCGATCCTATTCAGATTTTTCGAATCGAGGTCAGTATTGTAGACATTAATGATAATGCACCATTATTCCTAGAGCAAACCCATGTGTTTAATATCTCCGAGTCATCTTCAACAGGGGAGAGGTATCCGTTACCCATAGCTCAAGATGCAGACACTGGCAGCTTCTCAGTGAAAACATACAGATTAAGTCCTAATGAGCATTTCTCCGTGGATGTGAGCAGCGGAGGAGACAGTGTATCCGCTGAGTTACTACTGCAGAAAGCTTTAGATAGAGAGAAACAACCGATTATTAAACTAACATTAACAGCTGTAGACGGAGGGAAACCTGCGAGATCTGGTACTATGCAAATAATAGTGAATGTGATCGATGTTAATGACAACACGCCTTCCTTTAGCAGGTCACTTTATAAAGTAAGAGTCAGCGAAAATGTACCTATAAAGACAACAATATTAACACTAAATTCAACCGATCTCGATGAAGGGTCGAATTCGGATATCAGCTATTCTCTAATGAGAAGAGGAAATGTTGACTCCTCTGAGAAATTTAGTGTTAATCCCGAAAGCGGTGAAATCATTGTTAATGCTCATTTGGATTTCGAGGAAAGCAGTGCGTATGAGTTAAGAGTAAAAGCAACAGACAAAGGCGCTTCCCCTCGCAGTGGTTACGCTAAAGTGCTTGTAGAGGTTGTCGATGTCAATGACAATGCACCAGAAATCTCTGTAACTTCGCTGATGAGTCCAGTAAAGGAAAGTGCAGAAGTTGGAACAGTCGTAGCATTAGTGACTGTGACTGATAAAGATGGAGGGTCAAATGGGCTTACCACTTGTAAAATAAGAAACCAAGTGCCTTTCACTTTAACGTCAAATTACAAAAACTATTACTCTCTAACAGTAGATGGTCAGCTTGACAGAGAGATTGTGTCACAATACAACGTAACAGTAACTGCTGTTGATGAAGGTAGTCCACCTCTCTCTAGCACCGCTGTAATCACGGTGCAGATTTCTGACATCAATGACAACGCGCCCCTTTTCGAAGAAGGCACTGTTAATGTGTTCATTAAAGAGAACAGTAAAGTGGGAGATATAATCACAAAAATAACTGCATTAGACGAAGATTCAAATGAAAATGCTAAATTGGCGTATTCATTAATTGATAATAACCCAAAAGAATTTCCGATTTTAACATTTGTAAACATCAACTCAGAGACTGGAGATATAGTCAGCCTGCAGTCGTTTAACTATGAGGAGTTAAAAACGTTTCAGTTTAAAGTTCAGGCCACAGACTCTGGTGTTCCTCCGCTCAGCAGCAACGTGACCGTGAACGTTTTGATCCTGGATGAAAATGACAATAATCCAACTATTCTCGCGCCCTATTCTGAGCACGGCTCGGTCAACAGTGAGAGCATCCCCTATTCTGCTGAAGCGGGATACTTTGTGGCAAAGATCAGGGCTGTAGACGCAGACTCTGGATACAACGCGCTGCTCTCTTATCACCTCTCTGAGCCCAAAGGAAACAATCTCTTCCGGATCGGAACCAGCACCGGAGAGATCAGGACTAAGAGGAGAATGAGTGACAATGACCTGAAAACTCACCCCTTGGTGGTGCTGGTCTCTGATAATGGAGAACCCTCCCTGTCAGCTACTGTGTCTATTGATGTGGTGGTGGTTGAAAGCAATGCTGACATCCACACTCAGTTCAGACATGTGACCATAAAGGAGGAGAGCTTCTCTGATTTAAACCTGTATCTGCTCATCGCCATAGTGTCGGTGTCAGCCATCTTCCTGCTCAGCCTCATCACTTTAATAGCTGTCAAATGTCACAGGACAGACGGCAGTTTCAGCAGGTACGGAGCCCCAATGATCACCACCCACCCTGACGGGAGCTGGTCTTACTCCAAAGCTACTCAGCAGTATGACGTGTGTTTCAGCTCAGACACACTCAAGAGTGACGTAGTGGTTTTCCCTGCACCGTTTCCACCTGCAGATGCTGAACTCATCAGTATTAATGGAGGAGACACTTTTACCAGAACTCAGACTTTACCTAACAAAGAGAAGGTAAGCGAACTGCGTTTAGTTGAATATTTGTCCGTATTCATCCTTATAATTGGCATTTAAACAACAGCTGTAAGCCTAATGAAGGGGGTTTCTTCTACTGAACAACAGAAACCATTGGTTACACTATACTTAATTTAATGACAATTTGTAATCTCCGAGGTTGTTGTCACAATGTCATCTCTTTTAGTTGCTTCTACTCATTTGAATGTCGCTGTCGGTGGTGCTGAAAGCAAGTTGCTAATGTGTTGTTTTTGTTCATGATTAATGTTGCACTACTTTTATTGGGTTACGTGTTTCTTAATCTCGAGAAAATAGAGTGAAAAGAAAGAAGTGAGTGATCAAAGATTCAGCGGGCTATATACATGCATCTATACAATATCGACTTAAACATTTCAGTGTTCTGATCAAAAAAAAGGTTTTGACTTTTAACTGAAAACATGTCAAGAGGTACGTGTTTAACGTATTCCTGAGGTGTGTATGTGACCATGTAAACCGATGCTATCATCTGACCCTTATTTGATTTTTATATCAGCTATATAATGAGTTATTTTTACAATTGATTTGTAATACTCTGACTTCGAAATCCCTGACCTTGAATCCAAACTTGATGTTTTTGGGTTTTTTTTTTTTATGAAATAGGAGGCTGTCCCCAAATTTTGAAATATCGCATTTGCTTTGTATCCGAATCCTTGTGGAAAACTGACATAGCATTTGGTATGGAAGTGTTGCCAGCGTCTCTAAGAGAAGAGGTGTATTTAGGGGTTTACAACTTGTGCAGTTCGTTCAAGTTACCGCACAGTGACGCTGTAGACCGTAGCACAGAAATGAAGAGGCTCCTCCCCGAGTAAAAGGCAGACTGTGGATGTTTTATCACAAAGAGACACGCGAAAGAAGAGGCGGCATAATGGACTCTTCGCTGAGAGGAATAAGAAAATCCGTATAGTTCGGACTAAAGATTTATTCGATCTCTCAATTCTATGGCATGAACTCGCTGTGGATGTATTCTTTGTCCTTTTACGGTGGAGTTATGCATTTTCCAAGGAGCAGGAAATATACTGTTACGTGTCTGTTGTTGCTTTCGGGTTGTTTCTGGGAAGCGGCGTCTGGGCAGCTCTCCTACTCCGTCTCGGAGGAGGTAAACCCCGGGACTAATGTCGGAAACATCGCCAAGGACCTAAACCTCAATCTGCAGGATTTGGAGGCCCGTTTGTTTCAGGTTGTCACAGGATCTAAGCGGAAATACTTTGAAGTAAATCTTAAGACCGGGTTTCTTTATGTCAACGAGAGAATAGACCGAGAAGAGCTTTGTTCAGAGGAGCCTAAGTGCACTGTTAGTGTGGAAGCTGTGATAAACAATCCGTTAAAACTTTACCGAGTTGAAATAGAAATAAAAGATGTGAATGACCATTCTCCATCTTTTAGCACTAATTCACAAATGTTAGACATTGCAGAGAACACTCTGCCTGGGTTTAGGTTCGCGTTATCGGAGGCGACTGATGCTGATGTGGGAAAAAATGGTGTCAGTGCGTATAAGCTTAGTCCAAACGAGTACTTCAGCCTTGCGACACACAAGGGAGGGGAGAGTACATCTCCAGAGTTAGTGCTGCAAAAAGCCCTAGACCGCGAGAAAAAATCATATATGCAGCTCATATTGACTGCTGTAGACGGAGGAACACCATCAAATTCAGGTACATCAGAAATTGAAATATATGTATTAGATATTAACGACAACGCACCAGTGTTCAGTCGTACTCTCTATAAAGTTCAGACGTTTGAAAATATCCCGATTGGTACAGTAATCTTCACCTTAAATGCAACGGATGCTGATGAAGGTACTAACAGTGAAATAGTATACTCTCTTCGAAGCAAAGATCAGGATCATATTCTTGATGTATTCCAAATTGATCCAGACACGGGGGTCATTTCGGTGAAAGGCAATATCGACTATGAGGAAAGAAAAGCTTTTGAGATCAGGGCTGAGGCTAGAGACAAAGCCCAGCCTCCTTTGTCTGCGCATAGTAAGGTGCTGGTTGAGGTCATTGATGTAAACGACAACATTCCTGAAATCACTGTGACGTCACTACTTAAAGCAGTGAATGAGGACGCCAGTGTAGGTACAGCTATTGCACTTGCATCCGTTCTGGACAAAGACAGTGGCAAAAATGGTGAGGTGAAATGTGAGATTTTGAATACAGTCCCATTCAAATTAGAAAAAAATTACAGAAACTATTATTCTCTGGTGGTTGACGGACATCTAGACAGAGAGGTGACTCCTCAGTACAATGTAACGATTTCTGCTACTGATGAAGGGAGTCCTCCTCTTTCAAACACCAGTGTTATTACAATCTACATTTCTGATGTAAACGACAATGCACCGCATTTCCCAGAACCTTCGATAAACGTTTATGTAAAAGAAAATAGTAAAGTAGGAACAGTGATTAAAACAGTTGCTGCAATTGATGCTGACTTCAACAACAACGGCCAGTTGAGTTACTCACTTTTACACAGTAACAGTAACTCACTGTCACTCTCGACGATGATTAACATCAACTCAGAGACTGGAGATATAGTCAGTCTGCAGTCGTTTAACTATGAGGAGTTAAAAACGTTTCAGTTTAAAGTTCAGGCCACAGACTCTGGTGTTCCTCCACTCAGCAGCAACGTGACTGTGAATGTTTTGATCCTGGATGAAAATGACAATAATCCAACTATCCTCGCGCCCTATTCTGAGCACGGCTCCGTCAACAGTGAGAGCATCCCCTATTCTGCTGAAGCGGGATACTTTGTGGCAAAGATCAGGGCTGTAGACGCAGACTCTGGATACAACGCGCTGCTCTCTTATCACCTCTCTGAGCCCAAAGGAAACAATCTCTTCCGGATCGGAACCAGCACCGGAGAGATCAGGACTAAGAGGAGAATGAGTGACAATGACCTGAAAACTCACCCCTTGGTGGTGCTGGTCTCTGATAATGGAGAACCCTCCCTGTCAGCTACTGTGTCTATTGATGTGGTGGTGGTTGAAAGCGCAGCTGACATCCACACTCAGTTCAGACATGTGACCATAAAGGAGGAGAGCTTCTCTGATTTAAACCTGTATCTGCTCATCGCCATAGTGTCGGTGTCAGCCATCTTCCTGCTCAGCCTCATCACTTTAATAGCTGTCAAATGTCACAGGACAGACGGCAGTTTCAGCAGGTACGGAGCCCCAATGATCACCACCCACCCTGACGGGAGCTGGTCTTACTCCAAAGCTACTCAGCAGTATGACGTATGTTTCAGCTCAGACACACTCAAGAGTGACGTAGTGGTTTTCCCCGTACCATTTCCACCTGCAGATGCTGAACTGATCAGTATAAATGGAGGAGACACTTTTACCAGAACTCAGACTTTACCCAACAAAGAACAGGTAAGAACATAGATCAACTTAATGATTTTTTGAAGTTTAGCATACACCACAGGATATACTTTTTAAGTGTTGATGTAAATGTCTCTGTAGTGATCAGTAAGAGCTCTCATTTCTGCGAAGGATTGAATATTGAGTTTGTTGTGGGATTGTGAAAACTCGCTTTGCTGTAAATCTGCGGATGCAGTTAATAATCACTCATGTTTGGCAGTGGACATTTATTGTTTGTCGCTATCCGTGGTACTGAACGCAAATTGTGGAACTTGATATCAAATCCTTGCACTTAAATTAAAACAAATTGTTGCTGGAGTGAATGGCGATTGTCAATAACATTTAGACACATAATTGTTTGTAACCTTTGAATAATATGATATATTTTTAATACTTCAACTTTAAGATAAATGTTTGGCTGAACATTATAGGTTCCTTGCTCTTTATCTGGAATGACATCTTCATGTTACCAAGTGCCAATGTTGACAGTTTTGTTTAAAGTGCCAGACAATCCCATGATGTCATTTTGTAATATTTCTCTCCTGAATTGCATTCGTGCGAGTCGCTATCCGTGGTGCTGAACTCAACTTGTTAAACTTGCTTGAATTTCTCTGAACATCTATGATCCAAAACCAAACGTTGCTGGAGTGTACGGCCTTTCAAATATAATAACGGTAAAATTAGCAATATACTTTCGTGATAAATACACATTTCCAAAATGTATATTCGCATCAACAATTTTAAAGCAAATGTAAAATTGTTCTTTACTTTAAACGAAAAAAAAAATGTATCCATATTACTCATTCACATTTGAAAAGCTTTTTTTTACTTCATATACTCTCGAAGAGAAAAAACAATTCTTCATAAAAACACTTAAATTGTAGGTATGAAATTAAGATATTATTGAACTGAACGGTCCTGTTTATAATTTGGTTTTAAAGATTCTTGTATTTGCAGTACTTTTAGGGAAAATGAGAACGGTAACTACGTGCCTGTGTTATTATGTTAGATGTAGTATGTAGTTATGACACGTGTCCACATGGGGACGCTGCAGACCATCACATTTAGACTTCGTCTTTAAAGCTTAGGGCTCCTCCCAGATTCAGCGGATGATGTGTCGATGGGCTTTGTTACAAAGAGAGGTAGGACGACAAAGAGCAGTCGTCTGGTTCGTTGGCCAAAATGTCGAATTATTTCTTTGGACTATTTCTTCTGTGATCTGTACCTCTTGGTTGTTGTAACGTACCCAGTCGTGTATCCTACATGCTTGTTCCCAATGTGTGGAATAATGATTTTTCAGAGCAGAACGAGCTCTGTGTGGATATATCTCTTGGTCGTGCTGCTGGATTGTTACTGGGACTCGGTGTCTGGGCAGCTCTCTTACTCCGTCTCAGAGGAGGTAAACCTGGGGACTGTTGTTGGAAATATCGCCAAAGATCTGAACATCAATGTGCAGGATTTGGAGTCCCGCATGTTTCAGATCGTTGCTGGATCAAAGACTAAATACTTCGAGGTAAACCTAAAGACTGGTGTCCTGTATGTTAATGAGAGAATAGATCGAGAGGAACTCTGCGGAGACGAACCCAAATGTTCTCTTAGTGTAGAAGCAGTTATCAATAACCCGTTAAAACTGTACCGGATTGAAATAATAGTCGTCGATGTAAATGATAACTCCCCGTTATTTCGAAGCACGTCACAAGTTATTAACGTAACAGAGATCACAGCAGCCGGAGCAAAGTTTTTATTGAAACGAGCTCATGATGCAGACGTGGGCAAAAATACAGTTAATACCTACAAGCTTAGTCAGAATGAATACTTCTCTCTTGCTGTACAAAAAGGAGAGAGTGGAACTCCCGAATTACTGCTCCAGAAAGCTTTGGACAGAGAAAAACAATCTGTGATTCGTCTCACATTGACTGCCATTGATGGAGGAACTCCTGCAAAATCTGGAAGTACGAATATATTAATCAATGTTTTAGATAGTAATGACAATCCTCCAGTTTTTAGCCAAACACTTTACAAAGCAAGCATTTACGAAAACGGTAAGATTGGAACATCAGTAATAACCCTGAACGCTACTGATTTAGACGCAGGCCTGAACGGTAAAGTATCATATTCTTTCATTGAAATAGACCAGGGTAAGCAAACTGATTTATTTCTTATAGATGAAAATACTGGCACTGTAACGAATAAAGAAAATATCGACTTTGAAGAGAACAATGCTTTTGAGATCAGAGTACAGGCCAGTGATGGAGCTGCTTCTCCTCTTACTTCACATGCTAAATTATTGATTGAAGTTTTGGACGTAAATGACAATGCCCCTGAAATCACAGTTACATCATTGTTAAACACAGTAAGAGAAGACGCCTCCATTGGCACCGCCATTGCACTTGTTTCAGTGTTTGACAAAGACGGAGGAAAAAATGGGATGGTAAACTGTAAAATCTCCAATGATGTCCCATTTAAGTTGGAGTCAAATTATAAGAATTACTATTCTCTAGTGGTGGACGGTCCTCTTGACAGAGAGAGAACATCTCAATATAATATCAGCATCACTGCTACAGATGAGGGCAGCCCACCTCTCTCAAGCACCAGCGTTATTAATGTTCACATCTCAGATGTAAATGATAACAAACCTCTTTTCACAGAAAATATTATCAATGTCTTTGTGAAAGAAAACAGTCCAGTAGGAGAAGTTATAAAAACAGTTACAGCAACTGATGCTGACATCAGTCAAAATGGTCAGATGAGCTATTCATTGTTCCATAACAACAGTAACTCACTGCCGCTCTCGACAATGATTAACATCAACTCAGAGACTGGAGATATAGTCAGCCTGCAGTCTTTTAACTATGAGGAGTTAAAAACGTTTCAGTTTAAAGTTCAGGCCACAGACTCTGGTGTTCCTCCGCTCAGCAGCAACGTGACTGTGAATGTTTTGATCCTGGATGAAAATGACAATAATCCAACTATCCTCGCGCCCTATTCTGAGCACGGCTCCGTCAACAGTGAGAGCATCCCCTATTCTGCTGAAGCGGGATACTTTGTGGCAAAGATCAGGGCTGTAGACGCAGACTCTGGATACAACGCGCTGCTCTCTTATCACCTCTCTGAGCCCAAAGGAAACAATCTCTTCCGGATCGGAACCAGCACCGGAGAGATCAGGACTAAGAGGAGAATGAGTGACAATGACCTGAAAACTCACCCCTTGGTGGTTCTGGTCTCTGATAATGGAGAACCCTCCCTGTCAGCTACTGTGTCTATTGATGTGGTGGTGGTTGAAAGCAATGCTGACATCCACACTCAGTTCAGACATGTGACCATAAAGGAGGAGAGCTTCTCTGATTTAAACCTGTATCTGCTCATCGCCATAGTGTCGGTGTCAGCCATCTTCCTGCTCAGCCTCATCACTTTAATAGCTGTCAAATGTCACAGGACAGACAGCAGTTTCAGCAGGTACGGCGCCCCAATGATCACCACCCACCCTGACGGGAGCTGGTCTTACTCCAAAGCTACTCAGCAGTATGACGTGTGTTTCAGCTCAGACACACTCAAGAGTGACGTAGTGGTTTTCCCCGCACCGTTTCCACCTGCAGATGCTGAACTCATCAGTATAAATGGAGGAGACACTTTTACCAGAACTCAGACTTTGCCTAATAAGGAAAAGGTACGTGCTGATATATCAATTCATGGCTTTTAGTTCACAATGACCATTATTTACAATTATTGATATAAGACATTTTGGGCTATACTCGAGTACAAAGAGTGTGAAAACAATGAAAGATTTTAGGAAAAGCTTATTTGTTGTATTATGGCAACAATGCTAACCTTGTTCATGTGAGCACATTTTCTAGCCCATAAACATTACAATCGGTGATGGAAGTTCGCAACAACCTTTGTAACAACTTGAACAGAGTACCATCCCCACATCTTGTGTATTATATGCTGGATAACTTCATAGAGTCAGCCCTTGGCATCATATCCGTACGTTGTCTCTTTGAGGGTTTCTTGCAGCGCTCTCCTTGGTGCTGAAATGAGTCTACAAAGCCTTTGGATTTTATGAGCTCTCTGTAACATTATGTTGTCAACCATTCCACTTTTGGTATAAAGTGGTCAAGATAGGAATAATCGGCTTGGCAAATTAACTATTAGATATTGATAAATACTTAATAGAGTTTTTATTTTGCGTCACATTAGCTAAAATGTTTTTTCTGCATACACCGCAATGGGTTTTGAAAAGCCTTGAATGGGTACATGTAAATTTTTAGATTTGCATTTAAAAATGAACTGATTTGACATGTAAAGAATAATGTGATATCATAATATCAAATAGCGTTTTCTACATAAAGCAAAAATATAACAACTATCATTGTAATTAGATATACAAAACGATTGAATTTACTACACGTTTCTGGCAGTAACTGTTAAAACATTTATAATGAGTTGACTGAAACCCACCACACGATGTCGCTGGAGACCACAGCTATGTTTATAACATTTTGTGTAAAACTCCTCCCTGCACGGATAACGTAAAGTCGATATCGGCCCTCCCTGTATTCAGACTCTCGGCTTGTGGGGAGAACGGTTGCTGTTGCCGACGCTGGGAAATCCTGTTTATGTCGGATCTATACATTGACTGGAAGTACATGTGGAGCGGGATACAGTGTCTTTGATACAAAGATGGGAAATGAGGAATATGCTTGGATTCACATCGTTGCGCTGCTTTGTCTTTGTGACTGCTCTGCTTCGCAATTATCTTACTCCATATCTGAGGAGGTGAACAAAGGCACCGTGGTGGGGAATATTGCAAAGGATCTTAACCTGAATTTACAAGATACAGAGACGAGGGATCTACGTATTGTTTCGAGTTACAGTAAGAAATATGTTGATGTGAATTTGCGAACCGGAAACCTCTTTGTTGACGACAGAATAGACAGAGAAGAGCTTTGTCCGAACACGGCTCAATGCTCGCTAAGAATACAGGCTGTTTTGAGCAATCCTATGAGTGTACACCGCATTGAGATAACAGTTTTGGACACCAATGATAACGCACCAGACTTTATTGAACAGTCGTATTCCTTAAATATCTCTGAATCAATGTCACCGGGAGAACGGTATCTTCTCCCAGTAGCGGAAGATGCAGACATAGGCAGCAACTCAGTGAAGAGCTACAAGCTGAGCCAAAATGAATATTTCTCACTTGATGTGCAGAGCGGAGGAGAACACGGAGTGTCTGCTGAGTTAGTGCTGCAGAAAGCTTTAGATCGAGAGAAACAGGCTGTTATCAAACTCATTCTAACTGCTGTAGATGGAGGGAAACCTGCTAGATCGGGAACATTGCAGATAAACATAAATGTAATAGATGCTAATGATAACACACCAATTTTCGCTAAATCACTGTATAAGGTCCGTGTGCGAGAAAATTCCAACTACGGTGCAATAATAATCAAAATGAATGCAACAGACTTAGACGAGGGATTAAACAGTAAGATCCTGTATTCATTGGTCAAACGAGGAAATATTGATCCCGCGGACATGTTTTATCTTAATTCCGAAACAGGAGAAATAACTGTGAAGGGAACATTGGATTATGAAGAAACACCTGCTTATGAGGTTAGAGTTCAAGCAAAAGATCAAGGCCCCACTCCCCGAAGTGCACATGCTAAATTGTTGATCGAAATAATTGATTTGAATGACAATGCTCCTGAAATTTCTGTGACGTCACTCATGACACCAGTAAAAGAAGACGCAGAGTTAGAGACCATCGTTGCTTTGGTTACAGTGAGTGATAAAGATGGAGGAAACAATGGTGTGACTAACTGTAAGGTGGTGGGCTCTGTTCCCTTCAAACTCAAGTCCAACTACAAAAACGACTATTCATTAGTAGTAGATGGACCCCTAGACAGAGAAAACACTTCTCTTTATAATGTCACCATTACAGCCACAGATGAAGGGAGTCCTCCTCTGTCCAGTGTCAGGGTCATTACTGTTCAAGTTTCTGATGTTAATGATAATGCTCCTCGTTTCATGGAGCCAGTGGTTCATGTTTATGTGAAAGAAAACAGTCCTACTGGCTCAGTTATTTATACCATAAGTGCTTTTGATCCTGATTTGGACAATAATGCAAAACTGACTTATAAATTGTTGGATGGTTATCCAAGCTCTATTCCAACTTCATCTTTTGTAAACATCAACTCAGAGACTGGAGATATAGTCAGTCTGCAGTCATTTAACTATGAAGAGTTTAAAACGTTTCAGTTTAAAGTTCAGGCCACAGACTCTGGTGTTCCTCCGCTCAGCAGCAACGTGACTGTGAATGTTTTGATCCTAGATGAAAATGACAATAATCCAACTATTCTCGCGCCCTATTCTGAGCACGGCTCCGTCAACAGTGAGAGCATCCCCTATTCTGCTGAAGCGGGATACTTTGTGGCAAAGATCAGGGCTGTAGACACAGACTCTGGATACAACGCGCTGCTCTCTTATCACCTCTCTGAGCCCAAAGGAAACAATCTCTTCCGGATCGGAACCAGCACCGGAGAGATCAGGACTAAGAGGAGAATGAGTGACAATGACCTGAAAACTCACCCCTTGGTGGTGCTGGTCTCTGATAATGGAGAACCCTCCCTGTCAGCTACTGTGTCTATTGATGTGGTGGTGGTTGAAAGCACAGCTGACATCCACACTCAGTTCAGACATGTGACCATAAAGGAGGAGAGCTTCTCTGATTTAAACCTGTATCTGCTCATCGCCATAGTGTCGGTGTCAGCCATCTTCCTGCTCAGCCTCATCACTTTAATAGCTGTCAAATGTCACAGGACAGATGGCAGTTTCAGCAGGTACGGAGCCCCAATGATCACCACCCACCCTGACGGGAGCTGGTCTTACTCCAAAGCTACTCAGCAGTATGACGTGTGTTTCAGCTCAGACACACTCAAGAGTGACGTAGTGGTTTTCCCCGCACCGTTTCCACCTGCAGATGCTGAACTCATCAGTATAAATGGAGGAGACACTTTTACCAGAACTCAGACTTTGCCTAATAAGGAAAAGGTATGTGCTGATATATCAATTCATGGCTTTTAGTTCACAATGACCATTATTTACAATTATTGATATAAGACATTTTGGGCTATATTCGAGTACAAAGAGTGTGAAAACAATGAAAGATTTTAGGAAAAGCTTATTTGTTGTATTATGGCAACAATGCTAACCTTGTTCATGTGAGCACATTTTATAGCCCATAAACATTACAATCGGTGATGGAAGTTCGCAACAACCTTTATAACAACTTGAACACAGAGTACCATCCCCACATCTTGTGTATTATATGCTGGATAACTTCATAGAGTCAGCCCTTGGCATCATATCCGTACGTTGTCTCTTTGAGGGTTTCTTGCAGCGCTCTCCTTGGTGCTGAAATGAGTCTACAAAGCCTTTGGATTCTATGAGCTCTCTGTAACGTTATGTTGTCAACCATTTCACTTTTGGTCTAAAGTGGTCAAGATGGGAATAATCGGCTTGAAAAATTAACTATTAGACATTGATAAATACTTAATAGAGTTTTTATTTTGCGTCACATTAGCTAAAATGTTTTTTTCTGCATACACCGCAATGGGTTTTGAAAAGCCTTGAATGGGTACATATAAATTTTTAGATTTGCATTTAAAAATGAACTGATTTGACATGTAAAGAATAATGTGATATCATAATATCAAATAGCGTTTTCTACATAAAGCAAAAATATAACAACTATCATGGTAATTATATATACAAAACAATTGAATTTACTACAAGTTTCTGGCAGTAACTGTTAAACATTTATAATGAGTTGACTGAAACCCACCACACGATGTCGCTGGAGACCACAGCTATGTTTATAACATTTTGTGTAAAACTCCTCCCTGCACGGATAACGTAAAGTCGATATCGGCCCTCCCTGTATTCAGACTCTCGGCTTGTGGGGAGAACGGTTGCTGTTGCCGACGCTGGGAAATCCTGTTTATGTCGGATCTATACATTGACTGGAAGTACATGTGGAGCGGGATACAGTGTCTTTGATACAAAGATGGGAAATGAGGAATATGCTTGGATTCACATCGTTGCGCTGCTTTGTCTTTGTGACTGCTCTGCTTCGCAATTATCTTACTCCATATCTGAGGAGGTGAACAAAGGCACCGTGGTGGGGAATATTGCAAAGGATCTTAACCTGAATTTACAAGATACAGAGACGAGGGATCTACGTATTGTTTCGAGTTACAGTAAGAAATATGTTGATGTGAATTTACGAACCGGGAACCTCTTTGTTGACGACAGAATAGACAGAGAAGAGCTTTGTCCGAACACGGCTCAATGCTCGCTAAGAATACAGGCTGTTTTGAGCAATCCTATGAGTGTACACCGCATTGACATAAGTGTTGGAGACATCAATGATAACTCGCCGGAGTTCATTGAGCAGTCGTATTCGTTAAATATCTCTGAATCGACGTCACCGGGAGAACGATATCTCCTCCTGATTGCAGAAGATGCAGACATAGGCAGCAACTCAGTGAAGAGCTACAAGCTGAGCCAAAATGAATATTTCTCACTTGATGTGCAGAGCGGAGGAGAACACGAAGTGTCTGCTGAGTTAGTGCTGCAGAAAGCTTTAGATCGAGAGAAACAGGCTGTTATTAAACTTATTCTGACTGCTGTAGATGGAGGGAAACCTGCTAGATCGGGAACATTGCAGATAAACATAAATGTAATAGATGCGAATGATAACACACCAATTTTCGCTAAATCACTGTATAAGGTCCGTGTGCGAGAAAATTCCAACTACGGAGCAAAAATAATCAAAATGAATGCAACAGATTTGGATGAGGGAATGAACAGTAAGATCCTATATTCATTTTTAAAACAACGCAATACAGATCCTTCTAATATGTTTGATCTAAATCCAGAAACAGGAGAAATAACTGTGAAGGGAACATTAGATTATGAAGAAACACCTGCTTATGAGGTTAGAATTCAAGCGAAGGATCAAGGCCCCACTCCCCGAAGTGCACATGCTAAACTGCTGATAGAAATAATTGATGTGAATGACAATGCTCCTGAAATATCTGTGACGTCACTCATGACACCAGTAAAAGAAGACGCAGAGTTAGGGGCCATCGTTGCTTTGGTTACAGTGAGTGATAAAGATGGAGGAAACAATGGTGTGACTAACTGTAAGGTGGTGGGCTCTGTTCCCTTCAAACTCAAGTCCAACTACAAAAACGACTATTCATTAGTAGTAGATGGACCCCTAGACAGAGAAAACACCTCTCTTTACAATGTCACCATTACAGCCACAGATGAAGGGAGTCCTCCTCTGTCCAGTGTCAGGGTCATTACTGTTCAAGTTTCTGATGTTAATGATAATGCTCCTCGTTTCATGGAGCCAGTGGTTCATGTTTATGTGAAAGAAAACAGTCCTACTGGCTCAGTTATTTATACCATAAGTGCTTTTGATCCTGATTTGGACAATAATGCAAAACTGACTTATAAATTGTTGGATGGTTATCCAAGCTCTATTCCAACTTCATCTTTTGTAAACATCAACTCAGAGACTGGAGATATAGTCAGTCTGCAGTCATTTAACTATGAAGAGTTTAAAACGTTTCAGTTTAAAGTTCAGGCCACAGACTCTGGTGTTCCTCCGCTCAGCAGCAACGTGACTGTGAACGTTTTGATCCTGGATGAAAATGACAATAATCCAACTATTCTCGCGCCCTATTCTGAGCACGGCTCCGTCAACAGTGAGAGCATCCCCTATTCTGCTGAAGCGGGATACTTTGTGGCAAAGATCAGGGCTGTAGACGCAGACTCTGGATACAACGCGCTGCTCTCTTATCACCTCTCTGAGCCCAAAGGAAACAATCTCTTCCGGATCGGAACCAGCACCGGAGAGATCAGGACTAAGAGGAGAATGAGTGACAATGACCTGAAAACTCACCCCTTGGTGGTGCTGGTCTCTGATAATGGAGAACCCTCCCTGTCAGCTACTGTGTCTATTGATGTGGTGGTGGTAGAAAGCGCAGCTGACATCCACACTCAGTTCAGACATGTGACCATAAAGGAGGAGAGCTTCTCTGATTTAAACCTGTATCTGCTCATCGCCATAGTGTCGGTGTCAGCCATCTTCCTGCTCAGCCTCATCACTTTAATAGCTGTCAAATGTCACAGGACAGACGGCAGTTTCAGCAGGTACGGAGCTCCAATGATCACCACCCACCCTGACGGGAGCTGGTCTTACTCCAAAGCTACTCAGCAGTATGACGTGTGTTTCAGCTCAGACACACTCAAGAGTGACGTAGTGGTTTTCCCCGCACCGTTTCCACCTGCAGATGCTGAACTGATCAGTATTAATGGAGGAGACACTTTTACCAGAACTCAGACTTTACCCAACACGGAAAAGGTAGGCTATTCTATGCAATCAATGCTTTATTTAAAGATTGAGGGAGAACTTTCGTTTTATATCAAGAAAAGGAACTGGTCGTATGTCTTCATTAACACTTGAAGTAAAAACAAACTCATACTCTATTCAGCTTGTGTTGCATTTTGCTGTTGATTAAAACAGCACAGACGAAAACTGTATACTGTTTTATGTAAAGTTTGAGCACCATAAATAATCAGCGAAGCTGTACTACAGTCTTAGAGAGCAATGTGGTGAAGTACAGAGAACACAAGTCACACACCTATTTTGAGTAGAACGGTTGACTTAGGGACCACATTGCCTGAATTCAAAAAGCAATGAACATGGTACTGAAAATGTTTTTAGCAGTAAGCTACTCAGACTCAATGTTACTATGCCGCCAAGCCAACACCCCGCTGTATGTCCACTGGAAAAATCTCATTCACATGACCTCAGCGTTCCTTAAATTGTATTGGAAAACAGCTCGCTGTGGTGATAAACTGAGGTCCATAGATCATTTACTATTCTGCTTTCATAGATCATTTACTATTCTGCTTTTTTTAACATTATAAAACAGCCGATACTTCAAATTGCATGCAATGGCGCTCTCCATGGTGCTGGAGACAAGAGCACAAAAGAATCTACTTTGGATGTATATGTGATGATCATCTTTTAATGTATAACAGATATAATGAATGGCAAGGTTTAGGAAAAATACATAATTTTAGATTTTAATTACAGTTGTAATTTGATCTTTGTTTTTAGCTCGTTACAGTACCGTATTTTAACTATTATGGTCTTAATTGTCTTTGGAAGGTTAAGCCTGAGGATGGTTGATTCACTCTTTATATTTAGCATCAAGTTTAAATAAAAACCTTTAGTATCAAAAGTCCATACATGGTGGAATTTTTGTATTTTCTCAGCTTATAAATGGATTTCCTGTTTGTGCATGACTCCATCGTGCATTTATATCAAATTATATGAGAAGGTAAAACTTGACTATACCAATCATTCTCCACTAGATGTCACTGGAGACCATCGATAGCAGTGCGTCTTTGTGTCCGAAACTCCTCCTCAATGGGTGGATACAAATAATTGTCACCGGCCATTATTTCCTTCTACGCATTAGATGGTTGTGACGAGAGAGGCTTGAGCTCAGACATCGTTTTTTGCTTTAGAAGGAATAGCCTCTACAGGGATTTATGATTGACTCGTTTCAGGTCTTTCTTTGAACCAAGGATGCATGTGCGACGACAAAAGGAATATGTCTGGATTTTCATTGTTGCGTTGCTTTGTCTTTGTGGCAGCTCTGCCTCACAGATATCCTACTCCATATCTGAGGAGGTAAAGAAAGGCACTGTGATCGGGAATATCGCAAAGGATATAAACTTGAATGTTAAAGACCTAGAATCCCGGGATCTACGTATTGCTTCGAGTTACAGTAAGAACTATTTTAACGTCAATTTGCGGACCGGGGACCTCATCGTAGACGACAGAATAGACAGAGAGGAGCTATGTCCGAACACGGCACAGTGTACCCTAAGAGTACAGGCTGTTTTAAGCAATCCAATGGCTGCACATCGTATTGACGTCAACATTTTAGACTTAAATGACAACTCGCCAGAATTCTTTGAGCAGTCATTTTCACTGAACATCTCAGAATCAATGTCCCCGGGAGAACGCTATCTTCTATTGTTAGCAGAAGATGCAGACATGGGCAGCAACTCAGTAAAGAGCTACAAGCTGAGCCAAAATGAATATTTCTCACTCGATGTGCAGAGCGGAGGAGAACACGAAGTGTCTGCTGAGTTAGTGCTGCAGAAAGCTTTAGATCGAGAGAAACAGGCTGTTATCAAACTAACTCTGACTGCTGTAGATGGAGGAAAGCCTGCTAGATCGGGTACATTACAGATAAATGTAAACGTATTGGATGTCAATGATAATACGCCAATGTTCAGTAAATCGCTGTATAAAGTCCGTGTGCGTGAAAATACCGAAAAAGGACAAGTGGTTATGAAATTAAATGCAACGGATATGGACGATGGAATAAACAGTAGGATCACGTATTCGTTGATAAAGCAACGCAATACAGATCCTTCTCAGACGTTTAATATTAATCCAGAAACAGGAGAAATAACTGTAAAAGGAACATTAGATTATGAAGAAACACCTGCTTATGAGGTTAGAGTTCAAGCGAAGGATCAAGGCACCTCTCCCCGAAGTGCACATGCTAAACTGCTGATAGAAATAATTGATGTTAATGACAATGCTCCTGAAATTTCTGTGACGTCACTCATGACACCAGTAAAAGAAGACGCAGAGTTAGGGACCATCGTTGCTTTGGTTACAGTGAGTGATAAAGATGGAGGACACAATGGTGTGACTAACTGTAAGGTGGTGGGCTCTGTTCCCTTCAAACTCAAGTCCAACTACAAAAACGACTATTCATTAGTAGTAGATGGACCCCTAGACAGAGAAAACACCTCTCATTACAATGTCACCATTACAGCCACAGATGAAGGGAGTCCTCCTCTGTCCAGTGTCAGGGTCATTACTGTTCAAGTTTCTGATGTTAATGATAACGCTCCTCGTTTCATGGAGCCTTCTGTTAATATTTATATGAAAGAAAACAGTCCTACTGGCTCAGTTATTTATACCATAAGTGCTTTTGATCCTGATTTAGAGAATAATGCAAAACTGACTTATAAATTGTTGGAAAGTTATCCAATATCTATTCCTATAACCTCTGTTGTAAACATCAACTCAGAGACTGGAGATATAGTCAGTCTGCAGTCGTTTAACTATGAGGAGTTAAAAACGTTTCAGTTTAAAGTTCAGGCCACAGACTCTGGTGTTCCTCCGCTCAGCAGCAACGTGACTGTGAATGTTTTGATCATGGATGAGAATGACAATAATCCAACTATTCTCGCGCCCTATTCTGAGCACGGCTCCGTCAACAGTGAGAGCATCCCCTATTCTGCTGAAGCGGGATACTTTGTGGCAAAGATCAGGGCTGTAGACGCAGACTCTGGATACAACGCGCTGCTCTCTTATCACCTCTCTGAGCCCAAAGGAAACAATCTCTTCCGGATCGGAACCAGCACCGGAGAGATCAGGACTAAGAGGAGAATGAGTGACAATGACCTGAAAACTCACCCCTTGGTGGTGCTGGTCTCTGATAATGGAGAACCCTCCCTGTCAGCTACTGTGTCTATTGATGTGGTGGTGGTTGAAAGCAATGCTGACATCCACACTCAGTTCAGACATGTGACCATAAAGGAGGAGAGCTTCTCTGATTTAAACCTGTATCTGCTCATCGCCATTGTGTCGGTGTCAGCCATCTTCCTGCTCAGCCTCATCACTTTAATAGCTGTCAAATGTCACAGGACAGACGGCAGTTTCAGCAGGTACGGAGCCCCAATGATCACCACCCACCCTGACGGGAGCTGGTCTTACTCCAAAGCTACTCAGCAGTATGACGTGTGTTTCAGCTCAGACACACTCAAGAGTGACGTAGTGGTTTTCCCCGCACCGTTTCCACCTGCAGATGCTGAACTGATCAGTATAAACGGAGGAGACACATTTACCAGAACTCAGACTTTACCTAACAAAGAAAAGGTAGGCCACTTCAGATGAATTCTTGCAACTCCTTACTTTGCTATTGTCAAAACATGTAACAAGTACCCTGACTTCAAGCATGACTTAAGATTTAAAATAATCAATATAAACACATGTACATATGTGGACCTGCAATCAAGCAATAAAATTAAGAAAACAAAACACTATCACTGGCTCAAAATGCATAACCCCTGTAGACACAGTAAGAGAATAACTTTAAAGAATAACCACAGACTGGGATCATTTGAAGATGTGTTTTTACACAAACATTTTATCATACTTTTAGCCCTTTTTTCAATTTGTACCGCTTTATTGTCTTCCTGAAGTGGTCTTCATCAAAAGACAAAAGGTTACTATGTTTTTGTTAATAGTTACATGGTGTTGTTGGCTATAGGACAAGTTTGAATGCAAGTATTTGGGAAGAGCTATCCATGGTGCTGAACTTTCTATTTGCGACACTTCCATGTAAAATCTATTGATTTTATGCATTTGGAAAGCATTTGTTGAAATGCTATACTTCGTTATGAACCTAAACTGAAACAATGGTCATGTTGGTGCTAAATGTAACACTTTGGGTATATGAAGATGTTCTCTTGTTGCTGTGATCTTTCATTTGGAATGTGTTTCCGAAGTTGCCTGAAGTGAAAATGGCTGTCTGTGGTGTTTGACTAAGTGTTCAATTATGGGATTTCTGAACAATTCTATTACTCCTACTAGTTTCTCAAGAAAAAAATATTTTTTACTAAAGGGCACTTGAGAAAGAAAGTCAACATTATTTTATTTCTCGATATTTTACTTTACACATTAGCTCATGCAATGACTAAAATATTTAGAATTTCCTTTAATTGAGTCTTCATGCTCTACATATATACATGAATGACAAATGTGATCAATTTGATTGGTTGTTTCTAATTTTTACAACTTCTTTGACTGTGTGGGATGCTCAACTGCATTTTCTTACCCACTATTCACCACATGATGTCGCAGGAGACCGTAGAAGTCGGGATGATAGTTCGTCCTTAACTCCACCTCCCTGTATGAGAAAAAAATAAATCGTCATCGGCCTTTAGTACACTCGCGGAAGCCGCTGTAACGAGAAGGGCCGGAGCTTTCCCAGAATATTGTTCATTTGGACGGAAACATCTACACTAAGGATAAATGACCGTTTGTGATCATTTCTTTTGTGGCTTCAACAATGAATATTCGAGGACGATCGGAATACTTGTGGACTCGCATTGTTGTGCTGCTTTGTCTTTGTGACTGCTCTGCTTCGCAATTGTCTTACTCGATTTCCGAGGAGGTGAACAAAGGCACCGTGGTGGGGAATATTGCGAAGGATTTAAACCTCAATGTACCGGAACTAGAGACCAGGGATCTACGTATTGTGTCAAGTTACAGTAAGAAATACTTTGACGTGAATTTGCGGACCGGGAACCTCTTTGTTGACGAAAGAATAGACAGAGAAGAGCTTTGTCCCAATGTGGTAAAATGCTCGTTAAAAATACAAGCCGTTTTAAACGATCCAATGACTGCACACCGCATAGAGATTAATGTTTTAGACATAAACGACAATTCACCTGCTTTTATTGAAAGCTCATATTCATTAAATATTTCCGAGTCATCGTTGACGGGAGAACGATATCTCCTCCCAATAGCAGACGATGCAGACATTGGCAGCAACTCAGTGAAGAGCTACAAGCTGAGCCAAAATGAATATTTCTCACTCGATGTGCAGAGCGGAGGAGAACACGAAGTGTCTGCTGAGTTAGTGCTGCAGAAAGCTTTAGATCGAGAGAAACAGGCGGTGCTCACACTCCTCTTGACCGCTGTAGATGGAGGGAATCCTCCTAGATCAGGGTCATTACAAATACATGTAAATATTTTGGATGTCAATGATAATATACCAACATTTAGCAAAACTCTTTATAAAGTGAGCGTCCAGGAAAACGCTGCACGTGGCACAGTGGTAATAATGTTAAATGCAACAGACTTAGATGAGGGAATGAATGGTAAACTAGTGTATTCCTTAATAAAACGAGGAAATACAGATCGATCAAGCACTTTTGATATAAATTCGGAAACAGGAGAAATAACTGTGAGGGGAACATTGGATTATGAAGAAACACCTGCTTATGAGGTTAGAGTTCAAGCAAAGGATCAAGGCACCTCTCCCCGAAGTGCACATGCTAAACTGCTGATAGAAATAATTGATGTTAATGACAATGCTCCTGAAATATCTGTGACGTCACTCATGACGCCAGTAAAAGAAGACTCAGAGTTAGGGACCATCGTTGCTTTGGTTACAGTGAGTGATAAAGATGGAGGAAACAATGGTGTGACTAACTGTAAGGTGGTGGGCTCTGTTCCCTTCAAACTCAAGTCCAACTACAAAAACGACTATTCATTAGTAGTAGATGGACCCCTAGACAGAGAAAACACCTCTCTTTACAATGTCACCATTACAGCCACAGATGAAGGGAGTCCTCCTCTGTCCAGTGTCAGGGTCATTACTGTTCAAGTTTCTGATGTTAATGATAATGCTCCTCGTTTCATGGAGCCTTCTGTTAATATTTATATGAAAGAAAACAGTCCTACTGGCTCAGTTATTTATACCATAAGTGCTTTTGATCCTGATTTAGAGAATAATGCAAAACTGACTTATAAATTGTTGGAAAGTTATCCAAGATCTATTCCTATAACCTCTGTTGTAAACATCAACTCAGAGACTGGAGATATAGTCAGCCTGCAGTCATTTAACTATGAAGAGTTTAAAACGTTTCAGTTTAAAGTTCAGGCCACAGACTCTGGTGTTCCTCCGCTCAGCAGCAACGTGACTGTGAATGTTTTGATCCTGGATGAAAATGACAATAATCCAACTATTCTCGCGCCCTATTCTGAGCACGGCTCCGTCAACAGTGAGAGCATCCCCTATTCTGCTGAAGCGGGATACTTTGTGGCAAAGATCAGGGCTGTAGACGCAGACTCTGGATACAACGCGCTGCTCTCTTATCACCTCTCTGAGCCCAAAGGAAATAATCTCTTCCGGATCGGAACCAGCACCGGAGAGATCAGGACTAAGAGGAGAATGAGTGACAATGACCTGAAAACTCACCCCTTGGTGGTGCTGGTCTCTGATAATGGAGAACCCTCCCTGTCAGCTACTGTGTCTATTGATGTGGTGGTGGTTGAAAGCAATGCTGACATCCACACTCAGTTCAGACATGTGACCATAAAGGAGGAGAGCTTCTCTGATTTAAACCTGTATCTGCTCATCGCCATAGTGTCGGTGTCAGCCATCTTCCTGCTCAGCCTCATCACTTTAATAGCTGTCAAATGTCACAGGACAGACGGCAGTTTCAGCAGGTACGGAGCTCCAATGATCACCACCCACCCTGACGGGAGCTGGTCTTACTCCAAAGCTACTCAGCAGTATGACGTGTGTTTCAGCTCAGACACACTCAAGAGTGACGTAGTGGTTTTCCCCGCACCGTTTCCACCTGCAGATGCTGAACTGATCAGTATAAATGGAGGAGACACTTTTACCAGAACTCAGACTTTGCCTAACAAAGAAAAGGTAGGCAACTTCAGATGAATTCTTCCTTTGCTATTGTCAAAACGTAAAATAAGTACCCTGACTTCAAGCATGACTCAAGATTTAAAATAATCAATATAAACACATGTACATATGTGGAACTTCAATCAAACAATACAATTAAGCAAACAAAACACTATCACTGGCTCAAAATGCATAACTCCTGTAGACACAGTAAGAGAATAACTTTAAAGAACAACCACAGACTGGGATTATTCGAGGATCTGTGTTTTTACACAAACATTTTATCATACTTTTAGCCCTTTTTCAATTTGTACCGCTTTATTGTCTTCCTTAAGTGGTCTGTATCAAAATACAAAAGGTTACTATGTTTTTGTCAATAGTTACATGGTGTTGTTGGCTATAGGACAAGTTTGAATGCAAGTATTTGGGAAGAGCTATCCATGGTGCTGAACTTTCTATTTGCGACACTTCCATGTAAAGTCTCCTGATTTTATGCATTTGGAAAGCATTTGTTGAAATGCTATGCTTTGTAATGAACCTAAACTGAAACAATGGTCATGTTGGTGCTAAATGTAACACTTTGGCTATATGAAGATGTTGTCTTGTTGCTGTGATCTTTCATTTGGCATGTGTTTCCGAAGTTGCCTGAAGTGAAAATGGCTGTCTGTGGTGTTTGACTAAGTGTTCAATTATGGGGTTTCTGAACAATTCTGTTACTCCTACTAGTTTCTCAAGAAAAAAATATTTTTTACTAAAGGGCACTTGAGAAAGAAAGTCAACATTATTTTATTTCTGGATATTTTACTTTACACATTAGCTCATGCAATGACTAAAATATTTAGAATTTCCTTTAATTGGGTCTTCATGCTCTACATATATACATGAATGACAAATGTGATCAATTTGATTGGTTGTTTCTAATTTTTACAACTTCTTTGACTGTGTGGGATGCTCAACTGCATTTTCTTACCCACTATTCACCACATGATGTCGCAGGAGACCGTAGAAGTCGGGATGATAGTTCGTCCTTAACTCCACCTCCCTGTATGAGAAAAAAATAAATCGTCATCGGCCTTTAGTACACTCGCGGAAGCCGCTGTAACGAGAAGGGCCGGAGCTTTCCCAGAATATTGTTCATTTGGACGGAAACATCTACACTAAGGATAAATGACCGTTTGTGATCATTTCTTTTGTGGCTTCAACAATGAATATTCGAGGACGATCGGAATACTTGTGGACTCGCATTGTTGTGCTGCTTTGTCTTTGTGACTGCTCTGCTTCGCAATTGTCTTACTCGATTTCCGAGGAGGTGAACAAAGGCACCGTGGTGGGGAATATTGCGAAGGATTTAAACCTCAATGTACCGGAACTAGAGACCAGGGATCTACGTATTGTGTCAAGTTACAGTAAGAAATACTTTGACGTGAATTTGCGGACCGGGAACCTCTTTGTTGACGAAAGAATAGACAGAGAAGAGCTTTGTCCCAATGTGGTAAAATGCTCGTTAAAAATACAAGCCGTTTTAAAAGATCCAATGGCTGCACACCGCATAGAGATTAATGTTTTAGACATAAACGACAATTCACCTGCTTTCATTGAAAGCTCATATTCATTAAATATTTCCGAGTCATCGTTGACGGGAGAACGATATCTCCTCCCAATAGCAGTTGATGCAGACATTGGCAGCAACTCAGTAAAGAGCTACAAGCTGAGCCAAAATGAATATTTCTCACTCGATGTGCAGAGCGGAGGAGAACACGAAGTGTCTGCTGAGTTAGTGCTGCAGAAAGCTTTAGATCGAGAGAAACAGGCTGTTATTAAACTTATTTTGACTGCTGTAGATGGAGGGAAACCTGCAAGATCAGGGTCACTACAGATACATGTAAATGTTTTAGATGTCAATGATAATACACCAACATTTAGCAAAACTCTTTATAAAGTGAGAGTGCCCGAAAACTCGGAAAGTGGAAGAGTCGTGATCAAGTTAAATGCTACAGATTTAGATGAGGGAATAAACAGTCATATACTTTATGCTTTGATCAAACGAGGAAATGTTGATCCAACGGACATATTTGATTTAAATCCAGAAACAGGAGAAATAACTGTGAAGGGAACATTAGATTATGAAGAAACACCTGCTTATGAGGTTAGAGTTCAAGCAAAAGATCAAGGCACCTCTCCCCGAAGTGCACATGCTAAATTGTTGATCGAAATAATTGATGTGAATGACAATGCTCCTGAAATTTCTGTGACGTCACTCATGACACCAGTAAAAGAAGACGCAGAGTTAGAGACCATCGTTGCTTTGGTTACAGTGAGTGATAAAGATGGAGGAAACAATGGTGTGACTAACTGTAAGGTGGTGGGCTCTGTTCCCTTCAAACTCAAGTCCAACTACAAAAACGACTATTCATTAGTAGTAGATGGACCCCTAGACAGAGAAAACACCTCTCTTTACACTGTCACCATTACAGCCACAGATGAAGGGAGTCCTCCTCTGTCCAGTGTCAGGGTCATTACTGTTCAAGTTTCTGATGTTAATGATAATGCTCCTCGTTTCATGGAGCCAGTGGTTCATGTGTATGTGAAAGAAAACAGTCCTATAGGCTCAGTTATTTATACCATAAGTGCTTTTGATCCTGATTTGGACAATAACGCAAAACTGACTTTTAAATTGTTGGAAAGTTATCCAAGATCTATTCCTATAACCTCTGTTGTAAACATCAACTCAGAGACTGGAGATATAGTCAGCCTGCAGTCTTTTAACTATGAGGAGTTAAAAACGTTTCAGTTTAAAGTTCAGGCCACAGACTCTGGTGTTCCTCCGCTCAGCAGCAACGTGACTGTGAACGTTTTGATCCTGGATGAAAATGACAATAATCCAACTATTCTTGCGCCCTATTCTGAGCACGGCTCCGTTAACAGTGAGAGCATCCCCTATTCTGCTGAAGCGGGATACTTTGTGGCAAAGATCAGGGCTGTAGACGCAGACTCTGGATACAACGCGCTGCTCTCTTATCACCTCTCTGAGCCCAAAGGAAACAATCTCTTCCGGATCGGAACCAGCACCGGAGAGATCAGGACTAAGAGGAGAATGAGTGACAATGACCTGAAAACTCACCCCTTGGTGGTGCTGGTCTCTGATAATGGAGAACCCTCCCTGTCAGCTACTGTGTCTATTGATGTGGTGGTGGTTGAAAGCAATGCTGACATCCACACTCAGTTCAGACATGTGACCATAAAGGAGGAGAGCTTCTCTGATTTAAACCTGTATCTGCTCATCGCCATAGTGTCGGTGTCAGCCATCTTCCTGCTCAGCCTCATCACTTTAATAGCTGTCAAATGTCACAGGACAGACGGCAGTTTCAGCAGGTACGGAGCCCCAATGATCACCACCCACCCTGACGGGAGCTGGTCTTACTCCAAAGCTACTCAGCAGTATGACGTGTGTTTCAGCTCAGACACACTCAAGAGTGACGTAGTGGTTTTCCCCGCACCGTTTCCACCTGCAGATGCTGAACTCATCAGTATTAATGGAGGAGACACTTTTACCAGAACGCAGACTTTGCCTAATAAGGAAAGGGTGAGTTGTCTGCAGCCTTTCACTCATTTCAAAGAATGAAAAAAGCGTCTTTCTTTTTTTATCTCAGAACTACACGTTCTTGATTGTCTCACAGCTTTGTTCTCACATGACATTCATTTTAATATATTTATTATTAAGACTCAGACATAATCATATAGCGGAACAAACTTTGCATTATTGTTGCATTTAAACATATTAAACCTCTTGACACAGGTTGAAAATGTTACATATCTCTTCCAAATGTGTTTCACATAGTACTGTCCTTGGTGCTGAAATCATATTGGCGCCTGCTTCGTATTCGCGTGTTGACAGTATTGATATCAATAGGTTACCTATGTCTTGAACAGTAAACAGAAGACTGTGATGACACTGTTAACCCTTGATTGTAAACTAGTTTCATGAGGAACACGACCCATGCTTTTGAACTAGTGTTCTTTCAGCTCTGGATTGTTATTCTTGTGTTACATTTACTTTTAGACTTCTAGGGCTTATTGCAAGTAATCGAGTGATTCCTATGCGTACATTTTCATCCCAAGGTTGTTGAAGGGGATTTGAAGATGTATTAACAAAACACAAAAAACTCAGTAAGAACTGTTGGGATATGTGAAGAGTGGCCTCTTCAATTTTTTTTAAACTATTTTCATATCTACTTTTTTACGCGTGGGGTCGCTGATGACCACATGTTTTTGTGAGGTTGCTGTTTCAGTTCCCTCCTACGTATGAAGCGTCAGCAGACTGCGAGTGCTTTGTGAGGGCAAGTCGAATGGCGTGAAGACGGAGAGAATTTGAGTGTGTGGAATATCAAACACTGGCTGATCTGATGGCGTTTTATGGATAATTTGTATTTTGTTGATCCTCAGTTTCTTTGGAAGCAGCGATGGGCAGTTGTCGGAAATATGGACTCCTTTTTTGGCTCCTGGTCTTGTTTTTATGTGACTGGGCGGCTGCGCAGATATCCTACTCTGTTTCCGAGGAGGCAGACAAAGGGACCGTGGTCGGAAATCTCGCAAAGAATTTAAATGTAAATGTCCGGGACCTGCAGACAAGGAGTCTAAATATCGTGTCTGGATACAGTAAGAGATATTTCGAGGCAAATTTCAAAACGGGGGATCTTTATGTGAATGAGCGAATAGATCGCGAGGAGCTTTGTGCGAGCACGATCAAATGCACACTCAACTTCGAGGCCATACTGAGTGATCCTATGGTTCTCCACCGCATTGAGGTGGTAATTGTTGATTTAAATGACAACGCGCCAACCTTCGTAGAAAATTCATATTCACTTAACATATCTGAATTTTCTCCTACGGGCGAGCACTTCTTGCTCCCCCTAGCGCTTGATGCAGATACAGGAAGCAATTCAGTAAAGACTTACAGGCTTAGTCCAAATGAATATTTCTCCCTAGATGTGCAGAGTGGTGGGGAACATAGTGTTTCTGCTGAATTAGTGTTATTAAAGGCATTGGATCGTGAAAAACAAGCTGTTATTAAACTAACGCTTACAGCTGTAGATGGAGGAAAACCTCCTAAAACCGGAAGCCTAAATATAAATGTAAACGTTCTGGATGCGAATGACAACACGCCGTCATTTAGCAAAACACTTTACAAAGCACGGGTTAATGAAAACGCGCCAGCTGGATCAGTAGTAATAGAACTAAGTGCCACGGATTTAGACGAAGGTGACAACGGGAGGCTCACTTACTCCTTTGTAAAGCGTGGCAACTTTAATCCTGCAGATGTGTTTTTAATAAATGCAGAAAACGGGGAAATCACGGTAAAGGGAAATTTAGATTACGAAGCGCAGGCAGCGTATGAGATTCATGTGCAGGCAACAGACCACGGGAGTTCACCTCGTAGAGCAAATGGAAAGCTGCTGGTGGAAGTGGTTGATGTGAACGACAATGCCCCAGAAATTGTAGTGACGTCACTCATGAATCCCGTTAGAGAAGATGCTGAAATTGGCAGCGTTGTCGCTTTGGTGACAGTGACGGATAAAGATGGAGGAAAGAACGGCCAGACTCAATGTAAACTTACAGGTTCTGCACCATTTAAGCTGAATTCCAATTATAAGAATTATTACTCTTTAGTTGTAGACGGACCCCTGGATAGAGAAGGGTGCTCTTTTTACAACGTGACGATGACGGCTGTTGATGAGGGGACCCCACCTCTTTCCTGTTCCGGCGTCATTACTGTCCACGTCTCTGATGTCAATGACAACCCGCCTCGTTTTGTTGAACCTGTGATTAATATTTATGTCAAAGAAAACGGCCCAGTTGGAAATCCCATCTATACGATCACTGCAATCGATCCTGATATAAACGAAAATGCTAACGTTATGTATTCATTAGAGGGTGATTCAAAAAGTACTCCTATAACCTCTGTTGTAAACATCAACTCAGTGACTGGAGATATAGTCAGCCTGCAGTCGTTTAACTATGAAGAGTTAAAAACGTTTCAGTTTAAAGTTCAGGCCACAGACTCTGGTGTTCCTCCGCTCAGCAGCAACGTGACTGTGAATGTTTTGATCCTGGATGAAAATGACAATAATCCAACTATTCTCGCACCCTATTCTGAGCACGGCTCCGTCAACAGTGAGAGCATCCCCTATTCTGCTGAAGCGGGATACTTTGTGGCAAAGATCAGGGCTGTAGACGCAGACTCTGGATACAACGCGCTGCTCTCTTATCACCTCTCTGAGCCCAAAGGAAACAATCTCTTCCGGATCGGAACCAGCACCGGAGAGATCAGGACTAAGAGGAGAATGAGTGACAATGACCTGAAAACTCACCCCTTGGTGGTGCTGGTCTCTGATAATGGAGAACCCTCCCTGTCAGCTACTGTGTCTATTGATGTGGTGGTGGTTGAAAGCGCAGCTGACATCCACACTCAGTTCAGACATGTGACCATAAAGGAGGAGAGCTTCTCTGATTTAAACCTGTATCTGCTCATCGCCATAGTGTCGGTGTCAGCCATCTTCCTGCTCAGCCTCATCACTTTAATAGCTGTCAAATGCCACAGGACAGACGGCAGTTTCAGCAGGTACGGAGCCCCAATGATCACCACCCACCCTGACGGGAGCTGGTCTTACTCCAAAGCTACTCAGCAGTATGACGTGTGTTTCAGCTCAGACACACTCAAGAGTGACGTAGTGGTTTTCCCCGCACAGTTTCCACCTGTAGATGCTGAACTGATCAGTATAAATGGGGGAGACACTTTTACCAGAACTCAGACTTTGCCTAATAAGGAAATGGTGAGTTGTTTGTTGCATATTTTTTTGAGTAGTGTACATGTGAAAAACATGATTTTTGCTTCATTCAGTATGTGAAAGATGTGTGCAGTCATTAGTTTAAAATATTTGTACAACTTCAGCTATTTCTGATTCTCGTGGTGGATACATTTTTTATGGATTGCCGTCCCGGCTTGATGATATGATGTACAAAGGCTTAACTAAGGTCAATAATGTTTCTGAGTCAGCCTTGGAGCCATATGATAGTTAAAAAATATATATCATATAGCTTGTAAGCCGCTGAATAGTATAATCTTAAACAGATAACTATTTGGCGCTGATCTGTAGGGACGCTGTCCATGGTGCTGAACTCGGCTTTGGGTTATTGCATGATCAAATGCTGCCTTGCCCTAATATTATGTCGTCTGGTAGAACTGGAATCACGCAAGAGTATCACAATTTGCGAAGTGAACGCGGTTTCAAAAAATCCACAAAGATTTACCTCTTGGCTAATATAAACTCCTCGACAAATATAGGTGCCTATTATTGTTAAGATATAATTTGTATGGGTTTGTACAGTAGCACCAAAGAAACAGCTGGTGTCGCTGGAGACCACATTATCTGTGTGCCCCCCCCCCCCCCCCGGACTCCTCCTATCCGCGCAAGGCATCATCAGTCTGGCAGCTCTCTTAAAGACATACGCAGATGATCGCAAGAGAGAGGGAGAGTTGCCTTTTATTCACTTAAAAGTGTGGACATGGTCAGAAATGATCATCTCTTTCATTCCGTGATGGCTACGGGACGTGGAGGACTAACAGTCACGTTTTGGATACAAGTATTAGCGTTGCTTTGTTTGTGCGATGGCTCCACGGCACAACACTCGTTCTCCGTTTCCGAGGAGGTGGACAAAGGGACGGTAGTTGGAAATCTCGCTAAGGAATTACAAATGCATGCTCTCGAATTGGAAAAACGGGATTTACGAGTTGTATCTGGAAATTCTAAGAAATATTTCGATGTGGATTTGAAAACTGGTGCGTTGTATGTAAATGACAGGATCGATCGTGAAGAGCTTTGTCCAAATACGGCAAAATGTTCTCTGAATATAGAAGCCATTCTTAGCGAGCCAATGCATCTTCATCGCATAGAGGTACACATTATTGATATAAACGATAATGCACCATCCTTTCGAGAAAAGGAAAAAACGTTCAATATTTATGAATCTTCTTTTCCCGGAGAGAGGTATCTCCTCCCAGTGGCAAACGACGAAGACACGGGCAGTAACTCGGTAAAAAGCTACACGCTGAGCCCGAATGATTATTTCTCACTTGATGTGCAAAGCGGCGGAGAGCACAGCGAGTCTGCTGAGTTAGTGCTACGGAAATCATTAGACAGAGAGAAACAGTCAGTTATCCACCTCACATTAACTGCTCTGGACGGAGGAAAACCTGCCCGGTCAGGGACGTTAAAAATAGTTGTAAATGTCATGGATACAAACGACAATGCTCCAGTGTTTAGTCAGCCTCTTTATAAGGCCCAGGTCACAGAAAACACTCCACCTCAGACATCCATATTAACCGTTAGTGCTACAGATTTAGATGAGGGAATAAATAGTGAGATTGAATATTCATTTATTGAGAGAGGCAATTTTAATCCTGAAACACTGTTCTCAATAAACCCAGACACGGGGGAAATAACAGTAACAGGTAAAGTTGACTATGAGGAAAATGCTGCATATGATATCCGTGTGCAGGCAAGAGATAAAGGCACGCCTTCTCGAAGTGTGCATGGTAAAGTGTTAGTGCAAGTGACTGATATTAATGATAATATACCTGAAATCATTATCACCTCTCTTTTGAGTCCAGTTAAAGAGGACGCAGAGGTAGGTACAGTTGTGGCTTTAGTGACAGTAACAGACAATGACGGGGGTAAAAATGGACTCACCAGTGCCAACATACTTGGACTGGTGCCTTTCAAACTAAAGCTAAACTACAAAAATTATTACTCATTAGCAGTTGATGGTCCTCTTGACAGAGAGAGTGTTTCTCAATACAATGTCACCATCATCGCCACTGATGAAGGCACCCCTCCTCTCTCCAGCACAAGCGTTATTTCTGTTCAAGTTTCTGATGTAAATGACAATGCCCCTTTATTCTCAGAGCCTGTGATTAATGTCTATGTGAGAGAGAATAGTGCAGTGGGAGCTACAGTCTTTAAAATAACTGCAAGTGATCCTGATGTAGGAGAAAATGCTAAAGTAACATATTCAACACTAGACGGCACTTCAAAAAGTACACCAGTAAGTTCTGTTATAAACATCAACTCAGAGACTGGAGATATAGTCAGCCTGCAGTCATTTAACTATGAGGAGCTAAAAACATTCCAGTTTAAAGTTCAGGCCACAGACTCTGGTGTTCCTCCGCTCAGCAGCAATGTGACTGTGAACGTTTTGATCCTGGATGAAAATGACAATAATCCAACTATCCTCGCGCCCTATTCTGAGCACGGCTCCGTCAACAGTGAGAGCATCCCCTATTCTGCTGAAGCGGGATACTTTGTGGCAAAGATCAGGGCTGTAGACGCAGACTCTGGATACAACGCGCTGCTCTCTTATCACCTCTCTGAGCCCAAAGGAAATAATCTCTTCCGAATTGGAACCAGCACCGGAGAGATCAGGACTAAGAGGAGAATGAGTGACAATGACCTGAAAACTCACCCCTTGGTGGTGCTGGTCTCTGATAATGGAGAACCCTCCCTGTCAGCTACTGTGTCTATTGATGTGGTGGTGGTTGAAAGCGCAGCTGACATCCACACTCAGTTCAGACATGTGACCATAAAGGAGGAGAGCTTCTCTGATTTAAACCTGTATCTGCTCATCGCCATAGTGTCGGTGTCAGCCATCTTCCTGCTCAGCCTCATCACTTTAATAGCTGTCAGATGTCACAGGACAGACGGCAGTTTCAGCAGGTACGGAGCCCCAATGATCACCACCCACCCTGACGGGAGCTGGTCTTACTCCAAAGCTACTCAGCAGTATGACGTGTGTTTCAGTTCAGACACACTCAAGAGTGACGTAGTGGTTTTCCCCGCACCGTTTCCACCTGCAGATGCTGAACTCATCAGTATTAATGGAGGAGACACTTTTACCAGAACTCAGACTTTACCTAATAAGGAAAAGGTAAGAAAGGCAGTAAAGAAAACCCAGGGATAGCAATGGTGTACAATGTTTTAGTTCTTCCAAAAATGGGGCTTTATTGCTAAATGTTTTTTCCTTGGCAATAATGTAGTTGCACGTGATCCAATGTACTTCTTCTTATATTGTCAATTTAATACTATTCATTTTTGCTATTTTTGTTTGAGTTTTTAAATGCCATTACCCTTTTGTGTTCTTCTATGACTTCTTGGTCAAGTAGTTTGGAGTCTGGTTGGAACAGTTTTGAACTTCTACCACTATTTCCCACCGTATCTTCTTGAAATAGATTGTTCAGGCTAACTTCTCTTACTAGAATGCCAGATGATTTTATTTGTTTTGTTTTCAATTGATGGGAAGTCCGTGGGGATACTAAGTCTCACAGAAGGCCTTAGATTTGTTTCTTCATCTTGTCTTCTAGACTCAACTTCTACACTACCACAAGGTGTCGCTATCAGCTCACACATTTGAGACTTTTTTTTTCTGTGCCTCGCCCCTCCCTTTTCGTCTAGCTGAGGTTTGTAATTCTTTGTTCGTCGTAGCAGTCTCGGGCAACCTCGCTGCTTTTGAGGGGCTCTGATAAAGTTGTTTCGCTATGCTACCAGTGGATTGATTACTTCGTCAAAACTTGAACATAAGGGGCTATGGACAGGATGCAACAAGGGACTATTTTGAGGCATTGGATTTATTTTTTGTTCCTTGTATCTCATGTGTGGAGTTTTGCATCAGCACAGATTGTGTATTCTCTTACGGAGGAGTCGAGTCCGGGTACCACTGTTGGGAATTTGGCGAAGGACTTACATCTAGATGTACAGGAGTTGGAAACTCGAGGTTTTCAGATTTCAGGACCTAACGCGAGGTATTTTGAAGAAAATAAAAAGACTGGGATTCTTCTCGTGAAAGAGAGAATAGACCGAGAGCAGCTATGCTCTCGTAATGTTAAGTGTTCGCTGGAAGTGGAAGCCATTGTAAAATCACCGCTAAATCTGCATCGCTTTGAGGTTAAAATTGTGGACATAAACGACAATGCACCCACATTTCGAATACCGCAAATAGTTTTAAACGTGTCGGAGTCGGCTTTTACTGGTGAAAGATATGCACTGCCAAAGGCGTTTGATGCAGATGTCGGCAGTTATTCTGTCAAGGGCTACAAGCTGAGTCAAAATGAACATTTCGCCCTGGATGTACAAAATAGTGGAGAGCCGACTGTGTCTGCTGAGTTGGTGCTGCAGAAAGCGTTAGATCGTGAGAAACAGCCGATTATCAAACTAACACTGACAGCATTAGATGGGGGCAACCCTCCTAAATCAGGCACGTTACAAATCACCATTAATGTGCAAGATGTCAATGATAATATTCCAATTTTCGACAAGCCCCTGTACAAAGCCAGGGTGCCCGAGAATACATCATATGGTGCAACCGTAATTTCTGTACATGCAAAGGACTTGGATGAGGGTCTTAACGGAGAAATACTGTATTCTTTTATCAACCAGGACAACGATTACGAGGTTCATAAATTTGCTATTAATCCTCTAACGGGTGAGATTACAGTGAAAGGTGACTTGGATCATGAACAAAGCACCGCAGTTGAAATTCGGGTCCAAGCAAAAGACAAAGGGTCAAGTCCAAGAGCATCTCACTGTAAAGTACTCGTTGAAATCACGGATGTAAATGACAACCCACCAGAAATATCAGTCACATCTTTGGAAAACGTAGTGCGGGAAAACGCACCAATAGACACAATGGTGGGGCTGATTACTGTGAGAGACAACGATGCAGATAACAACGGCGTAGTTCAGGTTAGAACACTTGATTCAGTACCGTTTAAAATAAAAAACACATACAAGAATCATTATTCTCTGGTAGTAGACGGAACTTTAGACAGAGAACGAGCCTCTGCATATAATATAACAATAGTCGCGACTGACGAAGGGGTCCCACCTCTTTCCAGCACCAGCGTTATTACAGTGCATGTTTCTGACGTAAATGACAACGCGCCAAGTTTTAAAGAGCCTTTGTTAAATATTTTCGTCAAAGAGAATAGTCCAGTAGGTACTGTCTTATATACCCTGAGTGCAGATGACCCAGATGTAGAGGAAAATGCAAAAATAACGTTTTCAGTTGTGAATATTAGTAATAAAAACAATATCATACAATCAGTGATAAACCTCAACTCAGAGACTGGAGATATAGTCAGCCTGCAGTCTTTTAACTACGAAGAGTTAAAAACGTTTCAGTTTAAAGTTCAGGCCACAGACTCTGGTGTTCCTCCACTCAGCAGCAACGTGACTGTGAATGTTTTGATCCTGGATGAAAATGACAATAATCCAACTATTCTCGCGCCCTATTCTGAGCACGGCTCGGTCAACAGTGAGAGCATCCCCTATTCTGCTGAAGCGGGATACTTTGTGGCAAAGATCAGGGCTGTAGACGCAGACTCTGGATACAACGCGCTGCTCTCTTATCACCTCTCTGAGCCCAAAGGAAACAATCTCTTCCGGATCGGAACCAGCACTGGAGAGATCAGGACTAAGAGGAGAATGAGTGACAATGACCTGAAAACTCACCCCTTGGTGGTGCTGGTCTCTGATAATGGAGAACCCTCCCTGTCAGCTACTGTGTCTATTGATGTGGTGGTGGTTGAAAGCGCAGCTGACATCCACACTCAGTTCAGACATGTGACCATAAAGGAGGAGAGCTTCTCTGATTTAAACCTGTATCTGCTCATCGCCATAGTGTCGGTGTCAGCCATCTTCCTGCTCAGCCTCATCACTTTAATAGCTGTCAAATGTCACAGGACAGACGGCAGTTTCAGCAGGTACGGAGCCCCAATGATCACCACCCACCCTGACGGGAGCTGGTCTTACTCCAAAGCTACTCAGCAGTATGACGTGTGTTTCAGCTCAGACACACTCAAGAGTGACGTAGTAGTTTTCCCCGCACCGTTTCCACCTGCAGATGCTGAACTGATCAGTATAAACGGAGGAGACACGTTTACTAGAACACAGACTTTACCTAATAAAGAAAAGGTAAGACATAAATCTAGAATCTGCTGTAAGTTAAAAGACGCAACGTGTTGCAAATACAAAGTCTTCCGCAGTACAAAAACTACAAGCTGTGTTGGTTGAGGTCTACGTGGCTTAGTTACAAGGTTGTCTCTCATGTCTAGCAAAAAGCGCTGTCCATGGTACTGGAACCATAATGGGCCTGTTTATGCTTGTCTTAAGAGTAGGGCACATGGCTAGGATGGGTAGAACTGTCAAAACAATACAATTATATTATTTTATTTATATTTAAATACAATATTTATTCATATTTAAGTAAAATAATATTAATTATAAACTCACAGTCGTAGACTAGTAAACAGACGTAATAAAGTAACTACAAGAACACAACTTGCGAGCAACTTCATGAAATACAAAGGTCAAGCATTTCTGTCAGTAAAATGATTCCTTTAAGGCAACTAGTCAATAAAAATAATAAAAACAAAAATATTAATAATAGCTGTAGCTGACGTCCTAGTGTTAGTCCAGATGCAATGCAAAACAATAAATGCAATTGAAATGAATAATAGAGAGAACAAACAGGCAGAAATGAGTTTTACCATGACTGATGGCTTACAAGTGGATGCTTAATAGTCCTTCATAGTCGCACATGTATGTCTATGAAATGTAAATAATGATCAATAATAATGTATTTATCATACATGTATGAAGAGTTTAAACTGCTAGCTTATGGAACAAAAACACTTTCTTAGTCAGTTTTAGCTCAAGGCTTTTTGGGCTTAATCTAAATCAATGTTTAAAATGTTGGCTGTAAAGTTTTAATGTGTAATGTAAAGTTTTAAGTTAGGCTATTACTCGATTGGGGAGTTTGTGAACTGTGAAGGAGACAAATGACTCACTGCAACATCACAGTAGGGTCTACATTTGTTTAGCACCATAAATAATTTTGGGGAAAAATAACACAAAACATGATGCTTGCTTTCTTATCAGTATTAAACACTCACCGTCGATAGACTTCAATTTAAAGGTGTCTCTGAAGTGGCAGCTTGCTCCTTAGGACGGCAGCTGCAGTTAAGACATAGAACAATTGAAAATAAAACTCATAAGACAACGGCAATACTTCCCTGTTGCGATAACGCACAAATAAAACAGGGAAACAAACCAAAATAAGCATATTTAACAAGATGTTAACCGATTAGCAAAGTAAGAATTGTCCGGAAATGTTTTAGCCTACATTTCAACAGTGGAAAATAGGTTTGTTGTGTTGTGTTGGATGTGGAGGTTTTATTCAACAAATGTTTGGGGCAATAACTTCGCACACTTGTAAATTTGTTTGCATAAAAACATACTGACCGGATAAAAGTTGAAGTTTGTGGATACCCGACAAGTGAGTGGAGTCCATTTTAAGATAGTTTTAATTTAACAAAAACGCAACTTAGTCTGAGTTAGTCCAAAAGATTCCCACAGTGTCAACAAACTATTTAAATGTACAAAAGGGCGCTTCTTCTTCTTCTCCTTCGTACTACAACTTCCGGTCCACTGCTGTGCGCTCAGTGCTGCCGCTAATGGCTGGAAGGGGCGTTGATACCATCCTGTCAGATGTTGGCTAACATTAGTCAACGTCAGGGGTGGAGATTTAGACTTAACATGGACTACATTGACATACATAAAGATCACCGCAGTTCACCTGAGTAAGTCTTGGTTTGGTTTCTTTACAAGCACATAACAATGACTTCCCCTCGTATATCTAATAAGCTGAGTCGGAAAACCAGAAATGCACAGAGCCTTTGAACTGCCTTTGCTTACTTCTGGTTTCTTCTTCCTTGAATGCGAATGAATAAACGTTAGCCTTAAGTTTACATGAAGGTTTACTGTGATGAGAGGAGGCTTGGTGAAGAAGGCATTTGCATTACACTTGTAATGAATTGCTGACAGCAGACAGGGCTTCTATATGTCTTGGATGTTTGATACACTTTGACATTATACTTTAAGCTTACACCCTCAACATATGCAACTGCTGGTTGTTATTCGTGGTTGTGCCTTAAAACTGTGAGCTATGATGTATGTGTGTGTTGTGTCTTATACTCATAGACTGGAAGGTCTTACTCCTAAACTAACTTTGGTGGGTAATGGGGGGGGGGGGCAACACATCTTAAATTTGACCTTTGTCTATTTGGGAAAGAAACATGATCAAATAAATCTCAGGCTTTTTTTTATTCAAACATTTTTTCAGGCTGAAGCTCAAAAGAGTAATGCCAGGAAAATGTGACCTTTCTTAAATTAGAGCATAAGCCTTCTTTCACAGACTCTCTTGCCCTGCTATAGAGGAACATCTCAAGTGTTACCATTAAGACTAATGAACATATACTGTATTATTTTAACCATTGCTTCATAAAGGTGTGATTTGTCTCAGAGGGGTGCCAAAGCCATTTAGCCTTCTTCTAGTCGGGAAGAATCTATTTGTGTCTTGCTTTGAAGTCGTTCTGCTCATATTTGTTTTACTCCTGCAGTTTAAGTTGTCTCTCTTGAGATATCACTACCAGCTTCTGTGGAGTCACACTGGAGCTTCTAATTCTCTGCTGTTTGTACTCATAATATCGCCATTTGTATTACACCATGCCCCCTTGTCTTAATATTATAGAATTCTGAGACCCCCATATATTGTGAAAGACTAATCATTTTAGGGTAAGCACCCTGAGACAAGGTGACTTTTTGCCCAGTCTGTTTTTTACCCTTTTACTTTAAAAGACCACCTATTGAGTTCATGATGTAAATTCTTTGTTGTTAAAATTAGAGCTTAAACATAAACTGAGATGTTATTTTATTAAATAACATCCCCCTGTTTCTGTAATTAGAGTTTGTATATCTACTATCTACTATTTTTGTTTCTTATTTGTACCTTCCCATTTGTTTAGTGTAGCTTAAAACATGTCCATGATGTTATTTGTGTCACGCCTGTTCCTTTTTCCTCTTCCTTCTCCTTCACCATGCTGCCAGCTCTTTTTACCCTCCCCCTCTCCTCACCAGCACTTGCTGAGAAGGGTAGCAGCTGAGGGAAGTAACAGGGAATTAAGGTCCATCTCTGCAGACATGTGTCCTTTCAGCATTAGAGCGTTGTAAACAGGATGTAATATATTTTCATTAACATCCCTAATGTGTGCACAGTAGAGGCTACCCTGATCAGCTCAAGGCTAACAGGGCACAGATGCATCATGTTTTCTAAATGAATGAATTTGTCAGTAACCGTAGCTTTTTTAATGCAAATTTGTGTTGCATTTATTTGTATGTTCTGAATAATACTATTTAAGCTCCTAGCATATAGACAGTGTTCAGATACACTCGAGGAAGCTCACAGTTTCAACACAGTGTTGTAGTGAGTCTGTGATGCTTTTAGTCACTCAGACTCTGACCTCATTTCAGGGAGTGGTACAGCAAAAACAAGCATGGCCGGATCTGGCATATCTTCCGTTCGTGTGGTCGGGTTAAGTGTTTTTAAGAGACTGAACAAGGGCTTTCTACGGTCTCAAACAGACTTAACATATTACAGGCGATGCGTGTCGGTTATATGAAGCTTGTATGTGGGTCATGGTGTGATTTAAAGATGGCAGCGCGCTACATGCGCCATCTGAGTGAACCTGCATTCGGCAGTTTCCTTTGCTTTTTGTCCGGTAGTCTCTGCTGTATGGATGCATACTGTCTCCATACTGTATTTACTTAAACAATGCCTGGAGCTGCCTCTGCATAAAAGTGGTTCAGTATGTGTTCTGTATGCTGCAGCTCTCTGTGGATGTCAGGGAGAGAGAGGGGGAGGGGCAGGTAATTTTCCGCTACTCTCTGCAGCAGCAGCGGCAGCAGGGAGCTTCAGTACCGATCGAGGTATCAGCTCCGCTCGGCTCAGCTGTCCCTCCTGCTCTCTCCTCTGCGGCTGGGCGGGGCCGATAAACACCTACTGTCAGTCACAGCGGAACCAGTTGGGCGGGGCAAAGGGTCAGGGAGGATGAGGAGGATGAGGAGGAGAGAGGATTTTTTTTTTTTTTTTTTCATGGAAGGATCAAAACGTCGTGTGTCTGTGTCAGTTTGTCGGGTTAGTGGATGTGGGGCAGAAAAACTGAGCTCATTTACATAACGCAGAAATAATAGTCTTATAGATTTATGCTTATCATTTATACAGACCCAAAGTAATACTGAGAAGCTCGCTTGTTTGTATACAAAAACTGACGACGTGGAGTTGAGAGTGTGTAAATGATAAAAGCCTCCAAACCTGCCTCACCAAGTGCTGCAAAATGCTGTCAATTATTGATTGCGCCATACATTATCCAGGTCGAGTGAGACAGTTAAGTGGTTCATAGCTCACAGTGCTACAGTGAAGGCATTCACCTAGATCACTTTGGTGGATTAGACAAACTGATTCTGCAGATGGACCCAAAACATGATGTAGAGACGTCCTTACCACCAGGTTTAATACAAAATGACAGAAACACAGAAAAGTGTTTAATTCTGTTTCTATATCAGTCTTCATGTCTGTCTTTCTCACACACATCATGTGTAGCACTTCCTGTTTTTCTCCTTCACAAGGGTGTGTCCTATGTGTGAGTGAGGATACTGCTGTCTGTGGTTGCCATGGAGACTGTTCTAAGCCGTAATGAAATGATGAACTAGTCTGCTTGCAGGGAGCTGCCAGCATGTACCCACCCCCCACCCACACATCTATCCCAGCATGCATCGCAGGAAGGAAACAGGGTGGACACAATGGGAGGCAGGAAAAATGGAGAGAGAGAGAGAGAGACAGAGACAAAGGAAAAGATGCCAACCAAAGATGTGCATCATCTTGAGCAGAAATGCCAAGTCAGATGAAGGGTAGAGCGACTGAGCCGGCGAGGGAAAGTGTGGGAGATTAGAGATTCAGTTCTAAAAAGAAAAAAAAGGAAGAGGGTTTTAGTGGAAGTCACAAACACAGCAGCTCAGACTCCAGCCTTGAGCATGAGATAGTGAGGAAACTGGAGCTTCTGAGGATGAGATGGACAAAAAAACACATTAAATACATGCCCTCCAGCTGAGTGAGAACATCACAGCTTTACAATTGGTCACAGATAAAAGGAAGAACTTATCACCAACCCCCTCCCCTTCTTTCCCACTTCCACCAACCCAGTCCTCCATCCATGCTCCCTCTTAGTGGCATCGGGATGTATTTGCAGTCATTAGATTAGCTTTGTCATGCTCAGAACTGCGGGTTGCATCCTCTCCCATCCGGCAGGGATACAAAGCCAGGGCATCCAAAGAGGGAAGTATCCAAAGCCTGCCTGCTTTTCCTGATAGCTTTGTTCAGTGCCACAACAAGAATCTGTTTGATTTATGCAGAGGCTGAACCAGGACAACCAAGGAGCAGTTTAACCCTCACAAGGACCCCAAGGGAGGGATTTTTGCTGCTAACATTCTCTCATGCCCTTTATTTTTTGAAAGCAATTGGTACACAAGGGATCAGCACTAACAAACGTACACAGAAAATTCAGCCTCCAGCCGCTTACTGTGTCCACCTGAGTAAAGGATTGTCGTTACCATGGGGCTTTGTTTTGGGGATTAAAAATGGGAACATTCTCATGCATATAAGTGGGATGAGAAGAAGGTACACTGCATTTTCTTAGTATTAGAACCAATTTTAGAATTGTATTTCTCTGCATATTTCCTTTTTTTAGTCAAGTTAAACATTAGCAAATGAGACAAAGTGATTAGGTTGCAACATCTTGCTCTAGAATCTCCCCTCATATTGTTTATTTGTATTAAATAATGTTAAATTGTCTAGGTATTGGTTTGATAAATGCTCGTATGACTGGCTCTTGTAGAGTTTACAAGCAGTGATTCTGTAGATTTCACACTTAGTTTGCTTTATAGTGCTTTGTCATCTCACCTCTAGGGGGGTGCCTTGCCCTATCTTCTCTTTCTTTATCCACTGCGGTCACTATTGAAAACAAGACAGAAAATTACATCCACTGCAGTCTGACGTCTGTGCCCTCCTTCTCTCTTTCTCTCTCCCATCCTACCTACCTCTCTCTCCCTCTCTATCTCTCTCTCTATCTCTCTCTCTCTCTCTCTCTCTCTCTCTCTCTCTCTCTGTAACACGCACACTCATAGCAGGGATTATGCTTTAGTGCTCTGGCTTAATGAGAAAGCCTGTGTGGATGGGCAGTTGGGGTAAGGATTACGTGTCCAACCCTTGTACTACCGATTTATTCCAACAGAGGGACCAATTTCACTATGTGTCCCACCTCTGAAGCCTCTGCCTTCCTCTCCCACCCCTAGAGTGGGATTGAAATTGTAGGGCTGCTAGCACTCACTTTAACCTTTTTTTAAAAAAATAAATTAAAAAAAACCTTTTTACCAAGGTTAGATTGAAGCAACTTTTTTCATTTTCAGTTATAGTTCATGTTTTTTTTTTATGCCTAAAAAATAACCAAAGGAAAACATGAGCAGACCTGAATGAAGCCTTTGTTTAATGACAGTAGGTTTGGCTGCTGAATGTTAAGATTGTTCCTCTTACCCACAACAATGTTTTTTGATTAAAGATTTTAAAAAATCCCACAACCACACCAACCAGGGCCATTATATTTAAAATACTTAGTTTTAAAAGACACCCCCTTTGAATGCAACATTGACTCCTCTAAGAAAAAGCCTGACTATCATGTGCTTCATTTTGGGGCATCGTTTTTGATTTCATAAATCTGTAAACACATTTCCTGACACCATAGATGATGCAGACCACCCACACGACAGAACACAGTTATGTCTTCTTTGTTCTTCTGCTCCTTGAACTGGCATGAAGAGAAATTAGAATACCATATATATGTTTGTGTGTGTGTGTGTGTGTGTGTGTGTGTGTGTGTGTGTGAGAGAGTGTGCGTGTGTACATTAAACATTGTAATGCAATCTAAGATAAATAACCATTATGACAAACCAAGGGCCTGTAGTTTCAGACTACTGTTGTTATGATATTTCCCTATTTATCTAAATACTTGAAAGTAAACCAATAATAAGGATTACCTGCCAGCAGTGTTTGTATAATTTCAGCATTGCCATGTTCCTTTTCCCTGCAGTCAGTGCATCTGTATCTAAGTCCTTGATTGCAAAATACTACAGAAAAATATGTTCTCACATTCATTCAGACAAAATATTTATGTCCTCTGATACTATTCATGTTGTTACGTTTGTTTTTTAAACTGGCACTGTGTGTGTACATGTGTGTCTATCTGTGTGTGAGATTGTGCATGCACGCCTTCCAGCACAAATTAGGTCTTTGAGTTTACCAGACCGCCTCTGTATGTCTGTGTAGTTGACTGAGACAGCAATATAAAGAATCCTGCTTTATGATAGCCCAGCCCTGACCCGTTCCTCTGTGGATCTCTGCTGTCATCTGACTCATTAAAAATTGGGGGGGATTCCAGATAACAGACTCTTAGGGGAAGTAATATGAATAGCTTTTTGAGTGGCCGCTTACAGTATTAATGAGGTTGAGTCTTAGCAAAGAGGGTGTTATTAATATGGTGGCCATCTTGCATAATTGATGTGATGGGGAGTGTTAGAATGTTCTGGCTGAAAATGAGAACAAAGAGGGAGTCTGAGCTTTATTCAAAATCAGCATTATCTCTCTTAACCACAAGGAAAACTTTACAGTTTTTTTCAATTTTTAGTCATTTACTTGTCTATGATCATTCAGTGTTCAAAATGCATGGACACTTGTGTTTGTAACGTAACCCTCCAAAATCCCCCTTAGCTAACCCTCAGCTGGAACAGCAGCTATCTGACAGAGGTGCAGCTTGAGAAACTCCAAAGAGAGAGACTGCTAGGGAAAAGAGAGAATACTGTATAGAGGAGAAGGCATTGAGAATAAAACAAATGTGAAGGTCATGTATGATTTCTGTAATTATTTTCTGCTTTGACAAAAATGTAATCATTAATGGGAATAAAACCTTTGAATTGAATCAAATTTAAACACCAATTAACCAATTAGCTGTTCTAAATTAGTGTTTGTTGATGTGTGACAGGCGTCTGTCTGCAGGTGGAATACTGATGATAGCTTTATCTGCAGCTCTCTTGAGTAAAATATAAACAAGTCACAGCTCAGCGACATGCAATTAACGCTGAAACAGATGGGCATATGTTAAACAGGTTTGAGTTTTGTAACAATGAAACATGTTTTCATATCTGTGCTGCTGGTTGTGCTGCTGGGTGGGTGGATGGGTGGGAGTTGGTGGGGGAGCAGGTGCAAAGGTCTTGTGTAAATCCAGCTCTGTGTTTGTTTCTGATGAGATAAACCTTGCCTGTTTTCATTTGTGTGGAATTGACAAACGCAGAGAGCCACACGTCCCAGCGGGTAAATCTGCTAAATGTCATGGTCAGTGTGGCAGCCAGTATATGCAGACCATCAGAGACTGTCAGCCCTGGTTGAAAGAAACTCTCTGTTATCACCACTGCTCATGGGAATAATAATGCAGGGTTAACCTTGAAAATGTTTTCCAGATGAACTGCAAATATGGCAAAAATCTGGACTCACATGATTTAATTTAGAGTTCAACATGCAACATCTATTATTATCATACTGTTAGAGATTAACCAATCATAAGTACATTTTTTTTAACATTCATTTAGGCTTTTTAGTTCTAATAATTTGTATTCCTTCATGGACATTTGGCTGCTTCACCATCTCCCCATTTCTCCACCTCCTTCTCTTCGCCTTACAGTGTGAAAAGTTGCTCTATATCTCCCCATCCACTAGCAGCAAAAGAGTGATTCACTGTCTTCTCCTCGTCTCCCAAGAGGCTGAGAGCAGTCATCGCTGTGGGCAGACTGGGTGTGGGCAGCGCACTAGGACAGATAAAAGATTATGTGGGCGATAGACGCTCAGCTTTGGCCTAGTGGCCAGGGTCAATCCGTAAGGCACTGGGTTTCACGAGTCCGTCCTCCATTTTCCTGAGATTTTTTACATTTCTGATCTTGGAGTCTCTTCCGAATCTATTCTTCAATAAACTTGAGATTGAGTAAAATACCTTTGAACAGTGTGAGCAGATCTGTCCTGTTGACTGTGTACTGCGTAGGGGATTTTGTCACATGCTATTTACTCAAATCCAATTAAAATTAAGTAAAGGTATCGGATCTGAGACTGGAGTAATTGGAATACAGCCAGAACAGGATGATTTCGGGGTTAATGTCACCACCTGCTACTCTATATGGAGGCATTGTTGAGTCTGTCTGCAGCTTATAGATTCAAAACATCTACTTTCGAAAAGTGAACGTCAGTGTGTTTCTCATCTTGTCACATAAGACTGAAACTTCAGAATACATGATAGCTGTTAACTTGTTTTTTTTGTTTTTTTTAATGCTATATCAAGTTATAAATTAAGGATTTCAAGACCAAAATCATTTCCACATAATTACTCTTTGTTTGTTTTTTAAGCAAATAGTGTTGTGGTTAATTTTTGCGTACATAACTATTACTGTCTAGCTAGTGTGGTCAGCGTCGTGTTATTGCCAGATGTAAAAAGGGGTCACATCTGGAGCATCTTGTCTGTGACCAGGCAGGCGTCGTCTCCACTCATGACGTCACATGCTTTGTGTGCCCTGTGTGAATGAACTTGTGGCGCAAAGGGCTCTGTCTGCAGCACCCATTTCTCGTTAACTGACACCGTGAGGGAAGGTTTATAAAATGAAGGGGAAGACAACATGCAGATTTTTAAGGGTTCTCCGGGTTCTCTGTTTCAAACGCGTAAACAGATAAACATACACAGGGTGAACAGTCGGACCCACCCCCCTGTTTCTCTGGCACAGGATCTCCTCTATAACACGCTTTCAACACCGCTGTTGAAAACGTAGCTGTCCTTCTCTCTGATTCCCATGGCTTGTTGTGAGAGCTTCTGCAGCAAAGCTTACAGTAGTCTTTTCGAGAGAAAACAAATCTTTGCACAGCTGGTTGAATATGTTTGTCTGTTTTCTAAAATGTGGTAATACCATATATCCGAAATGTGCCTCTCAGTTTGGAGGGTCCCGATGCAATCGTTGATTTGCATCAGCGAGTATAAATCTAATCTCCAGGCTGGTTCATAAATCAGTTTCCCAGCGCACAATGAAAAGGGCGGTGGCGCTGACAAAAAAAAAAAAAAAAAAAAAAAACAGGGGGGACGATTGTGTCGAATTAATTGAAACGAGATCAGCGTGCAGATGACTTTGACTGCTTCATGTTTGGCGTTCAGATTCGTTTACTGATAAAACTCCGGAGTCTTATCGTCTTTTGGGCTTTTTTATGAGGGTGCTCGATCATTTCATCGGAGGTGCTGAAATGCAGTCAGCAACGTTTGAGCGAATCCCCCCCCCCCCCTTTTTTTTTGCCCACATACACCATCACCACATCGCAGGAGGAGAGAGAGAGAGAGGGAGACCAATAGGCAGCATCAGTGAAAGTCAGCTCTGCTTGGAGGAGAGAGAAATTTAAAAACAACAATACAGCAGAGGCAAACATGGATGCACAGGAGAAAAACGTCTTTAAACAGACACCGGAGAGGATGCGGTGGTCGTCCTGCACATAGCCGGAGTTCTGCGCGGACTATTTCCCCGTTTTTAATGAGGCGGGTGGGGACGTACAGCAAGCTGAGAAGGCGGAAAGATTTCTCCAACCCGTCTCCAAATTCTGCCTTCCTGCGATGGCTGTGACGGCGCGATGCTGTTACAGTGTAAAGGAGAGTGTGCCTTTTTGCTTTTATTTTGTTCTTTTCCTTCTCAGTGGCCTTACAAATGCACAATTTCGATACTCCATCCCAGAGGAGCTGGAGAATGGAGCACTTGTCGGTGACATTGTACGGGATTTGGGTCTGGACGTGAATAAACTTTCTACCAGGCGTATCAGAATCACGTCGGACAGTGGCCGCAGATATTTCACCATCAATCACAAGACTGGAAAGCTGGTGGTGAGTGACCGCATCGACCGAGAGACAGTTTGTGAATTTGGAGGCACCTGTTCACGCAACTTGGAGGTGGTTTTGGAGAACCCGCTGGAGGTGCACAACGTGGAGGTGGAGATTGTGGACGTGAACGATAACGCGCCCCAGTTCCCTCGAGATGAATATCAGCTGGAGGTGTCTGAGTCCGCTCTCACCGGGTCCAGGTTCCACATCGAGGGAGCTCAGGATGCAGATGACGGTTCCAACTCTGTGAAGCAGTACCGCCTCAGCCCAAACGACCACCTCGCTCTAGACACCATTAAACCCTTCTCTAATAATAAGCACATCGAGCTGATTCTCAAAAAGCCCTTTGACCGCGAGCAGATGCCCTCTCATCAGCTAATCCTGACAGCTATGGACGGAGGCACCCCGCAGAGAACTGGTACGGCCAAAATCAATGTCCGCATCCTTGATGCCAATGACAACGTGCCTGCGTTTGACAGCTCCGTGTATAAAATAAAACTATCTGAAAACTCTCCCAAGGGCGCACTTGTAATCAAGTTAAACGCAACAGATCCTGATGAGGGCTCAAATGGTGAAGTTTTTTACTCCTTTAGCAGTTACACACCAGAAAGAGTCAGACAGATGTTCTCCATGGACACAGACACAGGAGAAATACGTGTGAAAAATAATATAGACTATGAGGAGACAAACTCATATGAAATGTATATACAGGCCATGGATAAGGGCCCATCACCAGTTGCAGTGCACTGTAAAGTAGTTGTAGAAGTTTTGGATGTAAATGACAACATTCCTGAGATTGTGCTGTCTTCACTCTCCAGCCCTGTACGCGAGGACGCTCGGGCTGACACAGTGGTAGCATTGATCAGTGTGAACGACCGAGACTCTGTGCTAAATAAACAGGTCACCCTGGAGATCATGCCCAATTTGCCTTTTAGGATAAAGTCCTTCCGGAACCACTACACCATCGTCACGTCTGCCTTCCTGGACCGGGAAACCATCTC